>NC_092858.1:68567009-68634794 GCF_032062135.1 Pyxicephalus adspersus | reverse complement strand
CAGCAGCCATATTGTGTAAATATAGTAAATTCTGTTCAGAAGAAGAGCTCTATCTGTCTATATGTCAGAAAAAAACAATTTGGTGATTACAGTTTTTTCACTTGTCACTACACTCTTCTTGGTTTGTTGATACAGCAATTAAAGGCTTCTAATTTGCCCTGTGTACATTCCTCCTACAGCTGGTCTGGCACACTTATAACTCTGGTAAAAGTGTGCCAGACACTCTAAAAAAAAGTAAAACTAATTTGTTTAATATTTTCAGGTACCTATTAAAAGAGGGATTTTGTTCCCAAAAGAATTAACGAAATGGCAACTTTGACTATAGTTCAGACTAAAAATGTAATAAAGAATAACAGAGAGACACTGGCTTTATACAACAATCGTTTTTTCTTTCAATCAGTTTTATTAGTTTTCAACATAACAAAAACTTACATAACAAAGCTTACATAACGAACAAGGGACACAACCAAAAGGACGAAAAACAGGGGCTAAACCCCCACTTTTGCAAAAAAACAACAATCGTTTTTTCAATACATTTTTGGCCGCCTTAGTGCTATGATAATATGTACCAATGATTCATAATCATTAAACACAAAAAAAATCTATAAAGGCATTGTTTATGAAATATTTGCTGGAATAATATACGTATATGTATGACAGCAAATTTTTGGCATTGCACATGACTCAGTCTCTTGATACATATTATTGTACAGATATAGCTTCATCTTTGCATACTAATTCCTGTCTCTTTTTGCCCCTGTTCACGTCTTTCTTTCACATGTTTTGAACTATGCTTAACTGTATTTTCCATATAGATGAACAGTCAAGCCAAAACCTCATGCTACAGGAAGAAATAGCAATGCTCCAGAGAACATTATCTGAAGCGAACAACGAGAAGGACAGTTTAATATTCAGCATGGATCAAAAAACAGAAAAGATTTCCTCACTGGAAGATAATATTTCTCTAAAGGTACAACAAATATCATCTAGTATTGTGTGTCTTTTGGTAATCTTCCAGCAATATATCATTATGCTTACTTCTCCTGTTAAAGATGAAACATATTGAAACTGTTATTAAGTTGTGAAAAGATTCAGCAGGGTGAACAGTCCATTGTAGATATCCCAGCAAGAGATCCTGGTCACTTGACCAACAAATTCCCATTGAATTACAATGCAGCAATGTCAGCACTTCGTCTATAGCTTTTTAATATATGTTAACCTTTTCAATGGTCACAGCCACTGTGGGAATATCGAAACCTGGGTGCATAGATAATATTAGCTGAAACTTCCTGAGTTTCTCAGAAAACTCTAAAATGTTACAATATGCATGTTTGCTTATTTGGTAGGTAATACCCAACAGATAAATACTAACAATGCAACTTGCAACAATGCAGACAGTTTTTGATAGTACAAACAGACATAATCGTATAGTTAGTGTATCTGAATATGGTCCTTCTCAAATGCCAAATAGGCAAACAAAAATTGCATATAAAGTAAAAATATGAAATATAAAAAAATGGTGATATATGATTAACTAAAGCAGCAATTAACTGTATAATTGTAACTGTAACTACACAAAGTTGCTACAAGCTGATTTCTTTTGTACTCGAAATACAGCAAAATTTAGCCTTATGCTTTATTCTATTAAGTTTAATCAACCTAGATTTTATCCTGAAAAGCTTCAGGGATATTAATTGGCTCCTGATAGTAAAATTATTCTTTTTTCTTTTTTAGGAGAGCACAATACAACGTATGTTGCGGGAAATGGAGGAATCTACACGGTAAGGTTAAGCTTAAATGTTATATGTTGCTGCTTGATTTAGGCCCAATTTGTAAACTGTGTAATATTATATTAGCTTGTAATATATTATAGATGTGTTTTATATGAAATTATTACTCACCCCAAAGTCAGATATGTTGCACAAATACTGCTCAAATTTCTGTTATGGTAATAAAAATAAGGCATTTTATGTTTTACATGTGTAATTATCTATCCCCTCTTAAACTCTTTGATAATTAGATGATAATGCAGTGCTTGTCATATGAAATGGATCTGCCCTGCAGGGTATGGGTTCTCATGATATTGGTTTGTAAATAAACTATACCAAACATTTACCTTTACGTGCATGAGGCGTTGCTTATTATTGACCTCAACAAAGGATAAGATGAAATTCTTTTTAATGAGATGTTTGATTGAAATCAGTGTCCTTGCGAGCTACTGCTCACTGCTGAAGGAACCTGGGAACAACGCTTGGAAGAATCCTAGAGGTCCACAGAACCCTGGTTGAGAACAACTGTTCTATACAATTTTTAACTCCTTTATTATAAATACATTCCTCTACAAATTTGTGTAATTTTGTTCTTTTTTTGTGTAGGCAATCCTCCAAGACTATTAGCAGCAATGAACAGGAAATCAACCGGTTGCGTCGCCAGCTGGATGAAATCAGTGATGAATTGACTCGCACTGGAAGGGAGAAGGAGGCAGTTGTTTATGAGAATGGTGATTTGCATGACCAGTTGTCCAAGAATAAAGTGGAGATACAGGTAGAGGATAAATCAGGCTATAGGTCGCTGCTTCCTTTTTATTGTAAATTATAATATTATAGATATCATTTTTGTCTTGTATAAATATGACCAGGCTATTATATGTGTACTATGTTGGTATTCTAGAGAGCCAGCTAGTTTACTCATCAGAACTTCATCAATCCCTACTGCCTTAAACACTAACTGCAATAAAAGGCTTCTCAGTTTTTACACATAAGTTTATTTCCATTTTGAACATCTTGGCAGGTAAACGATAAGCAAGCTTTTTTCTTGTTTGTATTTTTTTATAATTTAAACTTTTATTGTTTTTTTTATATTGTATTGTATTTTTTATCTTATTTTATTTATTTGGTTTGTGCATATCAAAAAGAAATGTTAAAAATCGTACAATCAGTGAAACATGGTTGTGTGTGTTTTGGAGGGTTCTATAACATATTGGCAACCTATTGGAACAGCAACAGCTACATGAAAATAGCCCTAAATGTCCCTGTTTGTAATGAAACAGGTTAATGACTGATGAAAACGGAATGCAAAATGATCCGTTTTATTTGCCAGTACCATCTACTTTGACAATAAGTCACAAGTGTAAGTGGAATTGCATAACTGAATGCAAGATTTGGAGAGCACTCCAAGCATTTACTCAGAAGACAGGAGTACAACAAAGAGGTTTCTGTAATATAACCAATGCTCACAAACCTGTTGGCCATATCTTATGGCCTTTTAAATTATCCATAGATTCAAAATTTAGAGAAATTAGTTAATGGACTGCATTATATGTTAATTCATGCTTATGAATGAGCTGATTGGTATTGCTTATGTTTAGATCTCATTACAGGCTCATTTAATTAAGAACCTTTTACTGGGGGGCAAACACACAGGGGGTACAACTCAGGTGCCTAAATGTTGCCCCTATCGGAACTATGGACAAAAGGCTGGTAAAGTTTCTTAGCCACAAATAACCATTTGGATGCTTAGGATTTGTTCAACTATGTTACTGAAATGCAGGAGCCATTATTGGTAATGTAAGAAAAGACAACTGTGATAAATAAACTGTAACTACAATGCTTGTTTTATATTTTCTAGACATTAACCCACAAAATAAAAGACGGTCAAAATGAACTTCAGGATGTAAAGTTAAAACTTCAAGGAGCTAAGACAGACATTGCCCGACTTGAAAGTTCAATAAATTCCAAAGTAAGTGAATTGCTGTTCATTTATTCTGCCAAGTATTTGATATCCTTATCGTTTTAGGTACTTTGATATTAGGTAACTGCAGAGTAAACTAAACAGCTATTAAACAATTTCTTTAATCATTTCCTTGTAAGAACAGGTATGTTGTGGAAAAAAAAACTTCTAGGTGTTTTACACACAAATTCAGACAGACAGGAAAGGTGCCATATCCTTGGCACACTTCAAAAAGCATAACATAAAATGCATGCCTTGCCTGATGCAATGATAGCAAATTTCTCATAGTTTTAGCGATTTTCCATTGAGACATTGAGATCCTTTTAAATTTATACAAACTTATTACCTAAATTGTAATAACATCCTGTTACAATGAAGAACTATAGATGAATGTCCCACTGGTCTAACAAATAAATGTAGAAATTAAAGTTCAGTCAGGATAATAAAAAGGCCAACAGGCGGGTAAAATTGTGTCAAATGGAACTTGCTTTGTAAATTCTAATATTTGGCAGGAACTTATTTGAGTGGATCTCGTAATTTTTCAGGCAACATTCAGCAGGTCAGACACATGAACACATAGATTTTAATTTAGAATTTTTGTACTTGGAAAAAAAACCCTTTTCATATTTAATCCACTGGAAGACATATAAGACCCCCTGGGTTTATGCAGTGCATGTTTGGACACTAAAACAGTTGTTCTTCCACAAAGGCTCTATTTCTCCTATAACAATGAGTTATTTTTCCAGGAAAAAGAAAGTAGAGACCTTCTTGAAAATTATCGTAAATCTTCATCTCAGGCAGAGATTTGGGAAAATAAATTTTACCAACTTGAAAAGGAGTTTAATTCTCTGAAATTGGACCTTCTTGATGTAGAATCTGAGCGGCGGAGATTTAAAGAGAGAGTCGATTCCCTAGAAGTTGAAATTGAACAGGTAAGAAAAGATAACATTTTTATTACTATAACTTCTAATTTTATTCTGTCTTTTGCCATTTTTGTAAGGACATCAGAATCATGTTCCCGATACCTAGCACGTTTTTGGTACTTCAGGAGATGACAAACAAGTTTTAAAAGTTTAAATAAAGATAGTTAAAAAAAACCATGAAAGGTTATTTATGAATACAATTTACAACGGTATCATTTATTCAAATATGATGCAGAGCAGAAGAAGCTCTGCCCTGCATAATCCACTGGGAGAATTCAGAATTCAGCTTTCTGTATTATCATTATTGCTTGACTGACAGGCATTTGCTGTGCTCTTGATAAAGATCAGTGTAGTTGTCACATTGACAACAGAGCTCTGTTGACTACATAGGGAAAGCAACATTATCCCAGCGTAATCTATAGGACTAAGTCGTCATTTTGTACAGGAGACAGGAGATGCGGAGGCAGCAAAAACTCCTAATCCAGCTGCTACCCTCCACCACCCTTCCAAAGAATACTATCTTTGTTTGTATCAATCATTGAGCTATTTTTTTTTATTAATTTACAATCCTATTGAAAATTAGCAGTGCTTCCTGTCCCACAAGTTCCAATGTATCACCTTTTCACCCCTGTTGTTGTCTGTCTGTATCCCAACCCCCTTCATCTTGTTGTTACATTACCTGCAATAATTTCTTGGGTTTTTTTTTGCACTTTTTATAATGTCCATATCAATATGTTGTTACAATTTTAAAATATATATTTCCTATATAATTATGCAAGTTACGGTCAATAGGTTTAGAAAAGTCACTCTGTAAATGGATAGAGAACTGGTTTAAAGACCACATCCAGAGAGTTGTAATTAATGATTCATGAATAGGTCTGAATGGTCTAAGGGTATTAGTGGTGTACCCCAGGGTTCAGTGTTGGGACCCTTACTGTTTAACATCTTTAAAAATATATAGAGTTTGGGATTAAAAGTACAATTTCTGTGTTTGGCGATGTTACCAAACTATGTAATCCATACAGGATGTCTATAATCTACATGCAGTCCAGTTTTGGGCACCAGTTCACAAAAAGTACATTGTGGAATTGGAGAGAGTGCAGAGAAGGGCAACTAAACTAATAAAAGGAATGGAGGAGCTCATCTATGAGGATAGATTAGCTGAACTGAATCTATTCTCCCTTAGGAAGAGACATTTAAGGGGGGATATGATCACCCTGTATAAATATATAAACGGTCCATATAGAGAACTCTCTTCCCCATTATTCACTTTGAGATCATTACAAAGAACAAGAGGGCACTCTTTGTGTCTGGAGGAAAAGAAGTTTAAGCTCTGGATAAGGAAGGGATTCTTCACTGTAAGGTCTGTGAAAATGTGGAATTGACTCCCTTAGGAAGTAGTTTCAGCAACTACTATAGATTGCTTTAGGAAAAAGCTGGATGCTTTTCTAGAAGCACAGATATTAGCTGGGTATTAAGGATTTACAATAAAGATAACAGAGACTGCTGATCCAGGGAACATCTGATTGCCTCATGGAATCAGAAAGAATTTTTTTTCCCCTGTTGAAGCACATTGTACCAGATTTTTTTTTGCCTTCCTCTGGACCAACTATGTCTTACAGGGTTTTATATCTGGGATAGGTTTATTTCACTAGTTGTTAAACTTGATAGACATGTCTTTTTTCAACCTAACCTATGTAACTATGTATCTGGATGATCTATTTTCATCTATTACTTCATGTCTATTACTTCATGTGTATAACTATGCTTTGTACTTTTGGATCTTGCATTTTGTATATTATTTGTATTATATATTTCTTGTCTTTTTAATACAACAGATTTACCCATAAAATTAGTAGCACAAATAGGCTTCAAAAACTAGTTAGGTTTTTCAGAATACAATTTCCTAATTCTTTAACACCAAAATCTGCTTTTTGTGGAAAACGTTTAGACCAAAGTATGCAAATGTTCTGTGCTTGCAACCAGGGTTTTTGCACTGGTCTTGTGCGTAGACCAAAGTACCCAAATAATATCAATTATATTGATTTTTCTCCATCAGCATATAACCTCTGAGCAGTCCTATAAATCTCAATTAAGCAATTTGAGCAAATCAGTAGCAAGGACAGAGGAAGAGCTGCAGCAGGCCAAAGCAGAGAAGTCTTCAGCCCTCGGTGACCTGGCCACAACACGGGAGCTTTGTGTTAAATTAGATTCTGGCAGAGAATTGATAAATCGCCAGCTCTATTCCAAAACCCAAGATGTGGAGCGGGTATGTTATTATGTAAAAAAAAATTGCAATGTGTGTGGGCCAAACACAGGTTCCCTTTAAAAGCAATGTCTTAAATATAAGCTATGTTCCTAATAAAAGCACCTTCTGTTTCAACAATTGAAGCAGATCAGAATAGTTGTCATATTGACAGCAGAGCTCTGTTGATTACGTAGGGAAAGCAACATTATCTCAGGGTAATCTACAGGACTAAGCCATCATTTTGTACAGGAGACAGGAGATCTGGATGTGTCTTGCCCTAGAAGTTATAATAGATATACCAGTTATATTTTTAGGTGAATTACACATTAAAACTATATTGCCATTCATTCCTGCTGCATACGATACACTGGTCCAAAGACCTTCTTTTGTGCGCTGCATTTAAGCACCAGACTGTGTTGCTTTTTGTCTGTCCTTTAACTAATAATGGAATTGTAATTATAGGGCCATCACTCTGCTCTACCCTACTGTTAGGTTATTATTACTGCACTGTACAAACCAGGTAAGCCCTGACCGATGTAATGTGCTGCTCTAGAAAGGACTATGGAAAGCTAAAAGTAAAGACATTCCAGGCACCTGCATTAGCTGTATGTGAATGAATACATAAGTGGCCCAGAAAGAGGTTTTGCTTAGGTTAACGTCTCTAGGTCCCATTTCTGATATCTAACAAAATTTTCCCCTTCGAAAGACCTCTAAATGAAATCCATTGCTTCCCTTCCCATGCACAGTTTGATCTCTCTCTAAAATATTGTTTACATAGGAAAATTACCAGAACAGGCGCCTATGCAAAACACCTAGAAGAGACATTTGATCAAAAGCAATCACTCAAATATTAACTGTTTCTATATTGACACAGCTTTTCACAAGTAATAAACATACCTATAAAGTCTCACGATAGTTACACAAAAGGCTGTGGTAAGAGAATAATAAATTGCCAGAAAAAATACAGGTTAAAGCAAAATGATAGTCTTTTCAATGCATTACATGTGATTTCAGTAATTTCACTGAATGCATTACAGTCAATAGACAACCATGGTGTACATTGCTGGCCTTAGGACAGAAATCTTTCTAGACATAATGACAAGATATCTGCTTATCCTGAATCACACCAGGACCTGCTACTTTACTTAAATGACTTGCCCTATGGATTGAAGGAGTTGCTGCCTGGCTTATATTGTCCTATGGTCGGGTTGTTCATCTGTATTTTATACAGCTGGAAAGTCAGTGAAAACAATTGTTGTGAGAAATGTAAATTATTGCCCTAATATTGGATCGGTAGTGGGACCAGGATGCTTCTGCTTAGTCAAAGATGGAGCATGAAAGATGTATTAATTAAGAAATGACTGTACTGTATGATCCCATGAAATTGCAGTTATCCCAGGGGCTAACATTAAAATAGAATTATCCCAGCCATCTAAACCAGATGGTATTTTCATAAAAATCTTTTTTATCTTGTATACAGCATTTTGTGACTTTTTGTCCAGTGCATTCAATGGGAGCTGTTTTAGAAAAAACAAGGCACATAAAGTACTGTGCTCAGTAAGTTAAAAGAAGAGATGTACAATAATGCAGCAATCTTTTCCACATTTTCTTTTACAGTTACAACATGAATTTGAATCTTCTTGCTCTGAAATAGAACTCCTGAGGAAGCAACTTGCCAGTGAAAGAATCACTGTTAAAAATTTAGAGGCTATTCTGGTCTCCAACCAAGAAAAGGAATTTCAGGCCCAAGTACGAGTCAAAGATCTGGAATCAGAGCTACAGCTGCTTGGAGATAGGTTGATGCTGGCAGAAAGTAAACTGTAAGTAAACAGGCAACTCTATTGCAAGATTAAACTTATTATTTCAAAATGCAAAAGTCTACCAAGTCTATGTGTAACATTTCTGTATACTCTGCTGGAAAAAAAAGTATTTTTGTAATTTTAATAAAAACGATTTTATCTGAAAGCAAAGAAGCAGGATTTACCACTCATTTAAAATGTTTTTAGTTTCCCTCATGTATGACCACATGACTTTTGGAACTTTTTAATAAAAATTCTTTAGATATGCTTACTCAGGCCATACATGTCATATTGTACAGTGTTAACTATTAATCTTTGGCTATGCATTTCTTTTAGAGGGTCTTTCTTTTAAAAGTGGCTTCTGCTGCTAATTGATGTCTTTATAAATATCTGTGTTTGTAGCCATTGTATCATCTAAAAAGCATTCATTCCAGCTCATTTTTGTCTACTATGTCTACTGTGTAGTACACTTGTATTTAAAAAAAAATATCATAGTATTATAAACCATCGCTTAATTGCTTGAGTGATTTCTAAGGATATCATATTCCATTTCAGAGGTACTCATAGCCGGGAAGCAGGACAACTAAAAAACAAGGTAGCACAACAAGAGGCTGAGCTGGAAATCACCAGAAGACAGCTATCCACAGAACGCTTTGAAAGGCAAGTGTATTTGTATATGTATTTTATTCTCATCATCTATCCTAACCAATCCAATAACTTTATAACTCCTTAAAAGGGCAAAGTTGGGTCATTTTCTTTTAGTTGACTTTGCTGAAATTTGATTGGTGTATTCCTGTGTTTTTTGGTTTATGAACAAGAAAGCCAAAATATATACAATTGAAATTCGTCAGTATGAAAACTTCAACAGTTTTACCTGTTTTGCTAGTTTTTGCTTTTCTAAATTATATTTATTGAATGTTGAAAACTTTTCTATAGGGAGCTTGCAGTCAAAGAGCTCCGCCGTCAGAATTTCCAGACATCATCAACTTTTAGGCAGTCCCCAAGTCCTTCTAGGCTTTCTCCTGAAAGGTCATTTCGTTCTCCAGAGCGCCACTCCAGGTCTCCACAAAAATCACTGGACAGGTAAATGACTTCATTATGCTAAATAAAGAAGAAAATGCCTGAATAAATATGCAATCTATTACATCTAAGTTTTTCTAATTAAACATTGAGTTATGTTTATTGGGTTTGTTTATGCAGGATAAAGTAAAAATTAGGTACACCAATGGTAACTAAAATCTGCAGAAAACTATAAGACACTCATAGATAAGGGTCTTTATTTTTTTTATTTAAATTTATATAGTTAAGTTGGTATCTACATATTATAGTAAGTAATATGATAAACCAGAGGTATTACTATGCTTGGACTGAGTACAAGTTTTCTTAAAATCAATATACCAGGAAATATAAGGCAGATACTAATGAGCAATAATTTATCCTTTAGCTAATCCTTTATAATTATTAATTTATTTCTTTATCCTGCACAAAAATGTATTCCATAACGGCACATAATTCTCTGCTACACCGTATGTAGAAGCCTGTGTAACATGTTTCTTAGTTGCATACATTTGCACATACATCCCTTAAAACCCCTAGCATTAATTGTTTGTTTTCTCATTTTTGATGAGATCTCTCCACAAATCCTCCTGACATCATTTATTCTTTACTGTTCCTTGATAGGAAACCCATGGTACATGAGTACCTATAGATATCTATTTGATAACAAATTGTTGACAGGATTAGAAAACATAAATGTATGCTGTGAACATTTGCATTTGGAAATGGTACCACAGAGTGGTCTGCTTATTTTTTAAAGTGATTTTCCTTGGATATTTTCATAAAATTTTGCTAATTTACATACTTTATTTTTTGCAGGAATCTTCTGTTTAGAAATTATTAACCAATGATACATTTATGTCCAAAACTTCATGAATGACGCCCACTTTTCAGCTGGTCATCATGGGAAAGGAATAAACATGGAGACACCAGTTACACAATAAATAAGCTGTGATTTCCTAATGATTTTTTTAATTTGTAATGTGTTTGTGACATAACTAATACTTTGCATGATCAGTTTTATGATATGTACCTACAGCAAAACATTCTTTGTACACACTGACATTAGGAGAGGGCAGAAATCCATAATATAGTCATATAATTGTAATATAGACATGGACTTTGATATCTGTAATCACTGACTTTTTTTATTGACGTTCTTACCCCTATGGGCATCTCCACCTAACAGAGTTACAATGTCAGATTTGCATACAGACACCACATGTATTTCTCTGGTTAGCACATATGTGTGAGCAAAGCCACAGATTTATGGTCTGACATTAAAGCACAACCTCTATATACAATGAAGTCAGTTTATTTTGTATGTTTATTTAATACACGGGATATTAATCAATTTGGACAATGCGCACACTGATACTATGTGATCGCTGCTGCTATGGAATTTCCTTGGGCTGTTTGCACATGGGGTGGAATATCATTGTCATCATCATAGTCCATTTCAGCCATTAATACATACACATTCAATGCGTGTTAGTTTGAAGTTGTTTACATTTTCACATAATATTTTATATATATTATCTGTGATCAATGTGTTTAGCTGTGCCAATTAAATTATTTTGTACATTTTTAAATGTTTTTTAAACAATTGTGTGATGCATTTTACTTAATATTTATTCGGATAAATAATAAATATAAACCGAGGAATCAGACAATCTATTCTAAAAAAAACATTCTGATAAAGGATAGAGAGCTGTTTTGGAGAAGTGAGCATCTTAATATTGAAGATTTAAAGGTAGGATGGGCCAAAAACAGCATAAGTCTTCTAAAGAAAAGATTCATGCAATTGATGGCTCCTAGCTGTGAAAATTAGTACAAAAGTCTAGTAAAAACAGATTTTTTAAAATTTAGATTTGGCGTAAGAATGGGCACTTTGTCAGGTCTTTTTGCTGTCCATGCCCCCTTTAGGTTTGAGTTCTGCCTAAGCATGTCATCCTTTTTCTTCATGAGCAGTTTGACGTTTTAATGGAAAATCTCTGCAATTCCTGCTTTAGCTATAATTTTTTAAGCTTTGTGTTATGGTGGGGTTTTGTATGGAACATATATTTTTTATTATTTTATTATTCAATAAAGTGTTTTTATTAAAATGTGTCTTGTGAGTGTTTCTGTTACTAATCTTCACGTTAGTATGTCTGTGCTGTATGCAGGGTGAGTGATATTATAACCCTTTAATGGTGGAATATTTTCATCCATGCAGATAAAATAAGACACAGTAAAGTTTCTTTGTCACTTTAAAAACTTTGCAAACACCTCCGTGCAAAAGAAGACAGTAAAAAAGAAGCAAAAGCAGAATGTAATGTCATATATGTATAAAAAATAAATTCCTCTAATTCACAGCACATGTATTGCTGGTAGCAGCCATTATGCATGTCTGGATCATATCCTGTTCAGAGGAAGTTGTATATGTGAGAAATGTGATGTTGTCCTTCCAGTTTAATTAGCAAACAGAAGCTTAAACTGTTAATGCTGGCCCTGGCTGCTGTGGAGCTGTGTAAAGCTGGAATTAGGACAAATTATTGTAATTGTACTAGTTGTATTTAGAACTGTGCCTGCAGCTACACTTAGTAGTAGCTCACCATAGTCACCCATAGGAATGGAATGAATGAGGGCAGTACTGCTTGATGCCACCCCTTGCAAAAAGGTAAAATGTTGGTTTATCAGGAACCAACATAACAGATGTGGTGGTTGACAAGGTGCCAACTGCCAGGAGCTGTCCAGGAACACCTGTTCTCAACACCTGTCTGAATATAAGAATATAGATGTAACTTAGGAAACATACAGAGGTTGCCATGTCTTACCTCCAGAAATACTAGTTACCTGATAATCATGCTGATCCAACTGCTGCAATACTTTGATTCACTAACCGGAAACAACACGCAAATCACACATTCTGACTTTTTCGATCTGTATACCTGTCCTAAGTTAGTGACACAGACATCAATGGCTCAGCATGACTACTACCAAGCAGTCAGCAATGGCACCTTTTTTTCTGCATGTGTTTCCTAAACAAGTATTCCAGTACACAGGTATTGAAAGAAACATGTCTTGAGAACAATTGGAGGCTGCCATTGCAGTCAGAACACTGATCTACATACATGTTTAAAGTAAATAGTGTAGAAAATAATACAAATTTTGTCCAATATCAATATAAAAAGGAGAAATCAGTAAAAACATATTTGATAATTCCTCTGTATGGGTTACCTTTAAACTTTGACAGCCTGCAAGGTTTGAGCTTTGCATAATGTTTCCTGCAGTGCTTGTATTGTCTGTTATCTAAAGCAGCCAATTATCACTATGCTGCAAGGTAAATCATTGTATGCTTATGTGTACTAAATAGCAGAAACTGTGCATGGTTTCTTATACATGCAATTCACATCCAGGAGGAGGAGATGGTGGAGGAGGAGGAGGAGGAGGGTGTCCTGGAAGAAGCAGCAGGTGTATGGGGAAGGCTTGCTGCACTCTCACTCTTCCCCGGCAGGGCTCCCAGCAGTCCCAGTGTGAATACAGCAGGAAGAAGCTGCTTCATCCTAGAGCTGGACTCTGAGCTGTGCTTGCTCTGCACACAACTCCCTGCAGGACAGGGAGCATCTCCTGTGGATTTACACCCTCAACCTGCCTCTACCTAAACTCCTGATGAGTCCCCCTAACCACTGAGCCAGGATTAAACCTCATCCTCCACTCACCTGCCCTCTATTGCTGACCCAACACTCAGGTAAGAGGCTGTACCCTCCCAGGTATATATCTAACACTGTTTATAAAACTCTTAGTTGTGCTTCCTATTATTCTCCACATCATAATAAGTTATTGTTTTCATGGACTTATTTTAATAATAATATTACCTGCAATGTATTTCTTTGTAGACTGTTTGATCATAGTCATAAAACAAAAATATTTTGAGATGTATGATCATATTACTAAAATAGAAAAAGCTAATGTAAATAAGGAAATCCAAGTGTATATTTATTGTATGTGTATACCCCACTGATCCACATGTACATCACAGCACACCTGGGGCTGCATTGCATTGCTGCACTGTACTAAACTTTTACTCTTTAAGCGTGTTACTGTGTTTGTTTTGTCTGTGCTCCACTAAGTAAGTTCCCGTTTTCGACTTTGTCCAATATGTGTTTGCTTTATGGGCTAGAATATTACATAATATATATATATATATATATATATGTGTGTGTGTGTGTATTTATATTGATATAAATTTGGCTGAATTTGCCAGTGAACATTAAACTATTGTTATCAATCTGTATGTCACTAATATTACATATATATATATATATATGCCCCAGTGCAGTGTTATCATTATTTTGTTGCAGAAGCCTCTGGATGTGCTTCAGTGTCTGTAGTAATGCATACCAGGGGTAGGCATTGTGTTAGTAGGTGGCCACTTTCACTATATAAAATTAATACCAAATGTTGTGATACTTAGAAATGCAGGCGTTGCTTCAGAATGCCACCCCATGCTGCCATATGTAGCGCTGGAAGTCTCATTGCCTCCGAGGCCTAAAAAGTCCAATGGGTTAGTGCAAGCAACTAGCATAGCATAAGAACAGATGTCTATGTAGTTTGTGTAACAGCAATATGTAGAGTGCTGCAACACCATTTCCCTTATATTAGAAATTATAGGACATATTTTCAGTTATAAATAACTGCTTGAGGTCATTGTAGCCCCCAAGACTGGCCTTGGTTATATATGCAACCCCTTTTTCTGTGCAAATAGGAAATAACATATGTAATCAAACATGATCCCTGGTGAGAATGGGACCATAATTTTGGTTGGACAAATCTCAGTCAACAGGATTTCTAAAGAAACATTCCTAGTTTCAGTTAAATCTGTCCGTATGCATATCCACTCAGACCTACTTCTTATATGAACCCCCCTGCAATACTATTTGAACTTCTGGGAAGCGGGATTTGTTTTTATTTTATAAACTATAGGGATTATATCAATGTGTTTATAAAGGTGCTCAGTATGGCTTTTATCACAATGTTCTACAAAGTTTGTCAGTATGGCCTATACAACAGTGTTCTTTAAAAGTGACCTGTATGGCTTCTATCACAAGCCATAGCCATGTTTTATAAAGGTGGTCTGTATGGCTTAGATCTCAGTAATCTACAATGCAAGTTTGTATGGTTTATATCATAGCAATGGGGTTTATATCAATGTGTTTATAATGGTGGTCAGTATGGCTTATATCACAGTGCCCTACAAATGTGAACTATTAGGCATATATCACAGTGTTCTTTGAAGACTGTCTATATGGCCATCACATTATTGTACAAAGCAGGTTCCCATGGCTTATATCAAAGCATTCAGCAAAGGATTTTGGTATAGTTTATATCTTAGTGTTCTACAAAGGTGGTCCTTGGGGCTTATCTGGCAATATACGCTCTACAAAGTTCTACAATATAAGTTCTTCAAATGACATAATAAACATAAGTGATCTATAAGTGTATAGTGCAAATTTAGTAATTTAATTCAATTATTCTAACCCATGAATAGTAACTTGCTTTGGGTAATTCACTTTGCACATTATGATTGCACTTGACATTGACTTACTGCAAAAAACCTGACCTGGATTTGTAACTTTTTAACTTTCTTTTGGAGATATGTGCTAAAACATTTATTAGTATGCAGATCTGCGTACCTGTAGTCTATATCCTTCCTCTGAGCCCTTCACACTTGCTTATGGTTACAAATAACATATACCTTTGTTCCTTCTCCTCCTTTTTCACTACTGTGAGACAGATTTCCTGCATGTCATCATTGTTGATTTAGGATTAACCTGTTTGAACTACCAAACTTGAGCATTATGTGAGATCAGGCTTCGGCCAAGCAGGAAACAATACACCTTTGACGTTAGTCTCAATAGTGTCTGGGTTTCATTGGAGACCTCAGCCATTGTTTGTAAATCTTGAGAACTTGACACAAGCCTTGCATTTGAAATTAATGAGAAGTTCTTTTTAGTTTTATACATTCTAGGTGTTTGCACATGTCTCTTGTGTAATCTGCTAGTTTCTATTGATGTTTATGGCTACAGTAGGTAGGGCTGTACAGCAATTGCAAATTGCATATAGTTATTTTGGGAATACTTTACCTGAATGATCCACTTATGTTTAATTGATAACCATGGAGTTAATGTGACATTTAACTTAATTATATCATTTATATAGAACAAATTGTGGTACGATTCAAAGAGAAATTTAGCAACAGTGACATACTACCCCTATATTCTTTACATAGCTCAAAAATAATACAGTAAAACACTAATAAAAAGATAGTATCACATTACTTGTTAATTTTGTTTGAAAGTACATTTTGATATAAAAATACTTTACAGATGACTAAAGAAACATGTTTAATGAGGTAGGTCAGTAACCGTGTGCAAGATTGCATATTTTGACTCAAAAATAAAAAAGGCTAAGGCTGATTAAATAACATCATTTTTACATTTTTTACACTTTGGATCTGTTGTGGACAGTTCTTAGAAGCCAGTATGTATCTTCAGTTGTTCCAGAAGTTCCTGTACATAGCTTCCCAAAACATCAAACACCATTCCTCAGTATTCCTTTTTTGAGTTTGCAAACCTGATGTAAGAAATGTTCCTTGCAATGAGCAATCTGTTTAAGTCACGTCAATATTCTGTTCTACTATCTGTAAGGGTGGCATTTTTCCTACTACCCAACAATGTATAAGACATTCTTCCCAATAACCACCACACTGATGTACTTACAGTGGATATAGTAATTATAGCACTGATTCCCTGAAGACCTGAAAGTTTTTTCAAGGGTTACTCTGTTAAATATTCTGACCACTACTCTATAGGAGGAATTTTTCCCAATGGCAACCAATGCAATTTATTTCCACTGATTGATTAAATCTGAACACCTGAAAAATGTTATTAAGAGTTTCTCAGAGGTTAAAATGTTGACAAAGGCTAATATAGTAGTTGACCCTTCAAATCACCTTAAAAAAAGAGAAAGCCTTTAGTTTGTGAACAGAGTAAAGCAAATGGGCCATTTGTTAGTGATTTGCTCTCTCAATTGAAAATAGGAATTGTACTTGTCAACTACTAGAAATCTTCACCTTACAAACACCTTAAGGACTTGATCCCATGTCTCAAAGTCCAGAAACATAATTCTCCAGTAATAATTTGCATTCCATCAAGATAAATCTGTGCGGCACAAGTTCTATTTCATACCTTATTCCAGTAATTATTGGCCACAAACTATCACGTATTACTGTTTGTTTTCTACAGAAACAAAATTAGCTTATATTACGAATGATAAAGTGCCAGCAGAAATGAACTGAATGGGAGTTGATGAGTTATGACATAACCTGTAATGTATGACTTGGTTATTGTTAGAGTGAATGTACTTTCTCCTCTCTGTGAGATAATGTTGAGAAGGAAGGACTGAGCACATGGGTTTAAAGATGAATCTATATTAATCGCAGACCATTTAACAGATGCTTTTGTGTTCTGAAGACAGCCCAAGTAAGATATTTAAAACATCCTTAACACTAATTCACTGATCAAGACATGTGTAGTAATTCATTTACTATGAACAGGATTCAGAATTGCAGGATGTAAAACCAGAACAGAAGGTTAATATGTGTTTAGATGGATTATAAAAGCATATCAGGCTCAATATTCCCAGAAGGCCAAGTTGGGAGCATAGCATTACCTATTTAGACTTGTAACATAAGCGTGGCTATAGGTACCTCTCAAACACTGGGGAGCCTTGGGAGAAAACAAAAAGTACAGCATAATATACCTTTTATGGGACTTGTTTATATTTCAGCAGTAGACAGTGTAATGGTCTAATAAAATGATTATTTATTGTGTTACACCTTTAAACATAGTTGGTACATCTCCCAAGTATACCTGCCAAACATTTGCCAGCCTTGGGAAACTTTAACAAGTACAACATATAACACATCAATAAAGAAATAGATCAGTTGGAGGATCATATGGACAACAGATTTCAGAGCCAAACCATTTATATCATGTTTCATCATTGTATCTGGTGATCCCATTATTCCATTCCTTTGGCACTTTGTTACTTGCTGTTCATGTAAGTTTAGACTGGTGTAGGTATATTACCTTCTCTTTACTTCCTATGCACATTTACTTGATGCAAACATTCTTTTTATTGTAGTCATGTACTGACATTGTTGTCATATTTTGGACACATTGCTTTCAGAGACAACAAGTCTTCCAGTGTTCTTTTAGAAAAGTCAGGATGTTTGATAAAGGCCTTTCTAATAGGCACCCCCATTTTTAGGTGCATGTCAATCCAAGATGTTCTGCCATGCCAATGGTTTCACCAAACAATAAATGAGGTAAAATCTCGAACAGAAACACAGACAGGTGGGAGTACCCAGAGGAAACCCATGCAAACACTGGGATAACATACAAAGACATGCAGAGTCTAGCCACTCAACCAACTGTGCCACCCATAGCTGTGTAAATATTTATCAGTGATAATGCTGTGGAGCAAAAGCCTTGTGGACACAGTTGTTGTCCAAAGCCATTTATGATTGAGATATGTTCATGGTTAAGAAATTCCACTGGCAGAAGAAAACATGCTCCTTAATGCTGTAAATTTCTATCCTAATGATATACGATAGGATAGGTTAATGTCCACTATATGGGAGTATTCGCAGAAAGAGTGCTAATCATGCCTAAAAATTGACTTTTATGCACTTTTATTGCCTTCCTATGGTTAAATTAGGTTATTATTCACTTGACGTTTTCAGACGATGATTGCTAAATTTTAAACCTTGAATTGACATTGTCAAGTTTATCAGGAATAGCTAAACTTTTAAGGATTGCCCCTCTGATCTCTCCCAGGCCGGCTCCCAAATCACTCCTTTTATACAGGGATTAAAATAGTTCCACGGTTGTCTGATCAGTTTACGGCTGAAACACTTTGGTTTCTCATTCACTGCAGAAATGTGAACTGCCTTCAGAAATAACTCTAAGGATTTCATATGTCACCATGGAAAAGCCATGGAGTCTGATATTAAATATTTAACCAACCCTTTTGTACGTGTATCATCTGAAGCTTTTGTGTTCTGTCTTTTTCATGCATTACAAATAACACAGTGTAGAGTTGTGGGTAATGAGTAAAGTCATAGTTCAAATTGGGCCATTGATACTTCTCTGAAACCAGTGGAATGTTATATGACAGGCTAAATGTGACCAAAATAGAAAACACAGAAAATGTTATATCGTTTATTCTCTATATTTTCTTAGGTTTGCTTCTCAACAAAGCAAATCCACCCAAAATGATTTGTTTTGTTTTTAGTTTTGGTTATATACTGAAAGGATGAATTTTTTTTTTGTTTCCTACAATTCAGCCACCCCAAAGTAAAGATTACTTATATTATATTCTGGTTCTCCCCTACCTCATCAGTAGTGATCAAACTGATTAATGCAATTGTACAACATATGCACAATTTTTTTTAGATTTACCAACAACTATTTACTGTGATGGCCTACACAAATAATTCAATCAGTTTGTATTCAGTAAATTTTGTTCACAGTTTTGGAAAACCTGGAGAAGACTTTACAGATACTATCCAGCATCCTATAATGTTGAACTTGCTCAGATATATGTATCACATTCACAAAACTAATAAATTGTATTCTGCTTGTGTTTTAGATATTTTAAATATAATTTAGATCTGTTTTTATTCTAAATAATACCATCAATATATATATATATATATTGATGGTATTATTTATATATTATTTATATATATATTTATATTTATTTATTGATTTACAGCTTTGTACCAATGTTTTTTTTCCATATCATTCACCACCTAAATGGCATCAGGCACATATATATACCATCAATATAAAAAAAATCCTCTAACCTTCACCCATATATCATGCTTAATCCTAAGGGCCTATGATATATTGCAATGTACTTGTGACTTCCTACATGTATTATCTGACACATATGACAGGCTACATCCTTATTGGGAATAGTCAGTTACACTAAATAATATGTGAACTTTATCTCCAAAAGAAGTAGCTTTGACAAGCTGTATTTGTTCACGCAGAAACTTTTCTCAAATGTTCATGTTGGTTTACAAAAAAAGAATTTAGGTTGTTCACTTCAACATTAAAGTATCATTCTGCAAAGCATACCGGTAATTCATCTAGTTTAGTTAATGTAGTGCACATTCACTTTGCAATCATGTGCAAGCAAAAAATATTAATAATAAATAATCAGGAAAATTGTTTGCACATCAATGGATGGCTGAAGTTAGTTTCCCCTCATTCACTAAGCTATGTAAATTATCCCTTTAGGAGTGATATTTGTGAATGATTAGTTATTTATCACTTTGCTCATATTCAATTTAATTAATCTAACCTGTGCTAGACCTGTGCCAAATAGTGTTTATTCCTTTGCATACCCTTTTATACAAGTTCTTAGGTATTAAACCACTGTTCTGAGCACGTGTACTGGTGCATTTGTTGCTGTTCCAGTAAATTCTGCAGTGATACGGTTACATTTCTTTGATCAGCAAATAAGGGTGTATCATGAGATTGTGTTTGGCAGAAATGTACCTCTTGATAAGCCATTGTCTATAAATGGACAGGTAATGTACTTTATACAGAACGTTGTTGAAATACACTGTGGGAACATTAGTCATAACTATTATTCAGGCAACTATTCTATTCCATTTCATTGGACATTTTAGAGGTGTAACACATACTTTATGCTGACAAAACAGCCCCTGAAATCAGCATGTTTCATAAACATTTGTTTCAGTCTCAATTAAAAAGCCATTGTACAGGATAGCAAACAGGTTGGGAGACATGAACAGACCATTGTCATGCTACAACAGAAAGATTTAGGATCAGATTAAAATAATATCAATATCTGTGTTTGAATTAACATGGTAAAACCTATATGAAAATTCAGTAATTGAGTTTGCATATATAAAAGTGCTAATAAACTATAACATGGGTCTATTTATAAATGTTTTGCCCCTAAAAAATGTATGAATCATAAGTAAAGGTCGATTTAAACATTTTCTAGTTGAAGCCAATGTGAAAAAAATGCCTAAAATGATCTAATACATGAAGATGGTTTTATATAAAATGTTGTTTGCTTTCACTGAATTGTACAGTCTTTTATAAATGGTTCACATAGTATTTGCTAAAGTGCACTAATCTGACCAATATTGCTTTGTCTTTAAATGTTTTAAAATTTAACTAGTTGTTTTGTAAATTATGAATACTGTGAGCTCAAAGATAATTTACATATAATTACATTGGCAACAAGCAATGTTACTTGTTGTTGAACTGGATTAGCTTTAAAGTGAAGGACTTGCAGTTTGCCTGTCATCTATAAGTATATAATTACATCAGAATAGTTTTTTCACTAGGTTGTTATTGTAAAATCCATGAGCCAGGTTACACAGAGTTCTATACGACATAGCTACATACCCAAACTCTAATACACTGTAGTATCCAGTACCTGATACTAAAGTGATCTGTGCTCAAACTATGCACACTAAAATATTTACCTATTCTGAGCAGAAAGTAAAATTAATTGTAAAAACCTTTCACCTCTGTAGCTATAGACATCATGAAAAAGTATATCCTTAAAGTTCACAACATTAGCATTAAAAGAGAACTTTTTTTCCAATTACTTTGCATTGTTGAATCTTGGCATCTTTGATATGATCATTAAGGATACTTAAAGATTAACTACTTCAAAGTACATGCAGCTACAGAGATTGCTTGTTTTACAGCTGGTTAATATTATGCAAATAATTTAATATCCAAAGTTTGGGCACATTGGGAACTTTATGTTTGGATCATGTGTACTACATATTACTGTAGATTTTACTTTTAGGTTTATTTGTTTTGCTGCCCCTAGAACTATATGACTAAAAAAACTACATTCTACTTGCTTGAAGACTTCCTTAAGAAGAAAGGGGAACATGTTAAAAGATGCAGAACTATGCTGTTGTCCAAATCAAATGTTTTGTTAGCATTCCACAAATCTAGGTCAGAGTAATTTTATTTGATGTTTTGGCAACACCCTAAATGATTAAAGAAATGCCATTGGAAGCCAGTCACAAGAAACAATGTATACAGCATTACCTTCATTAGCATTGTTTAAAATGTCCTTTATCTGAACTGAACAGGTATTGTTCTTACTAATTTAGGTGCTTGACCCCCTTACTACTACAATTATATTTTGTGTACACAGGGACTAAACTAAAAAAGAGGCACACACACACTTTTTTTTTAAACATTTTTTGCAGGTCAAGAGAAGACAAAGAAAGAGTAGTCATAGTGTGCGCCACACATACAGTTGACCATAGAAATGCATTCAGTTAGAGTTTTACCTTCTATTTGGCTTATATGGAAACCATGGTACATCAAAGCTGTAGGTATTACTGCCTGTTTGTTCATTGACGGAACAAATCACAGTGTTGTATTTTCCACTCTTCTGGCTGTACATTATTGTCAGTGTGTTAATAGATTATTTGGCTATTGCAGCTGTGACATTAGAATTCATGCAATGAATTAACCTGTTAGTTATCTTGTTTTATACGCTAGTCTTTTTCTATTTGTTAAAAGGTTTCCTTTTAAAAGTACTACAGCACTTACAGAATTTGGTGGCAAATAAGCAGGCCTAATCTTAGCAAGTATAACCACAAAAGAATACCTGTACCTCCATAATGTCTTGTAGAACCAGGGCTTGACTAGTTTCCCAAACCCTTACTAACAGAATGTTAGACTACTGGCCCTTCCTCCTTCTACCACCACGGGTTTATGCTAAACATAGGTGTTGGTAAGGATACTAGAGTTGCTGCCTAGTTAGTAAAGCTGTATGTTTCTGAAAGGCATTTTTATTATTTTCCAGATATAGCCTTACGTTTACACTTACTCACTATCTACTTAGTCTGTATAATTGCAATTCAAATCATGCATGAGTGTGCATGTCTTGTAAGTGGATTACCATCTAGGGTAATATTGAGTATGAAGCAAAGGTCATGATTGTTTTTTAGTCATTTTGTGCATATAGATGTTTTATTGTAATTATTATAGTATTTTTTACACTTTTTATGTGTATGGGTATTCCTATGCCATCCTTACTGTTTAGCTTTTTCCTTTCCTTTTCTCCGTTGTATTGTACTTTGTGTCAAACATCTAATGTAGATTCCATCAGCATGCACTGTAAATGCTATCAGCATTTTACACTGCACTAAATTGTTATCTGTAAAAGTACAGTTACTGAACACTTTATTAGGTTCACCTGTTCAGCTTGGTAATGCAAATCAATTTGAATCAGCCACACGGCAGAAACTTATGGGATTTAGAAATGTAGACATTGTCAGGATGACCTGCTGAAGTTTAAACTGAGCGTCGGAGTAGAGAAAAATAGGTGATTTAAGTTTCTTTGAAAGTGGCATGATTCTTGGTTCCAGATTTCTCTAAGTATTTTAGAAACTGATGTGGTGGGATTTGTTTCACCAGGGCTTACAAAGAATGGTTCAAAAAAATGCCTTGATGATGTCAGAGTAGAATGGACAGACTGGCTCAAACTGATACAAAGGCAACAGTCAACTCAAAAAACCATTGTTATGACCGAGGTATGTAGAAGTTCATCTCTGAACACATACCACATCAGGCCTTGAAGTAGATGGGCTACAGCAGCAGAGACCACCACAAGGATGCCACTCCTTTTAGCTACGACCAGGCACCTGAAGCTACAATCTGTACAGGCTTGCCAAAATTACAAATAAGTAGGTTGAAAAAACAATATCTGATCTGATGACTCTGAATTTCTGCAACTACATACAGATGGTTGCTTCAGAATTTGTGGTCTACAACGTGAAGGCATGGATCTATCTTGCCCTGTATCAGCAGTCTTGGCTGGTGGTGGTGGTGTAATGGTGGCCTCTTAGTACCAATTGAGCATCATTTAAATGCAACACCTTGGGTGTAACTTTTATGCACTGAATAGAACCTACCAAAATTGGTCAAAATTGGTGACAGGATTATGGATTTCTAAAATTCATTAGAAATCCAGAGGGGGGGAGCAGCAGACATTTTATTATTATTATTATTATTATTATTAATAAACAGGATTTATATAGCGCCAACATATTATGCAGCGCTGTACATTAAATAGGGATTGCAAATGACAGACTAATACAGACGGTGGTACAGGAGAAGAGGACCCTGCCCCGAAGAGCTTATAATCTAGTAGGTGAGGACCTTTCTGGCCTGATAACACAAAGCTACTGTAGCACACTACTTAAAAACTAGTAATGGCTATGACAGAAAGGTGACAGAGCCACAAACCAATTATTGTGCCCATAATGACCCATGTCCACTGTCAAATGTGCCTGCAATGGAATCAGAAGTGGACCATGGAATAACAGAAGTAGGCTGGTTAAAGTAATCACTTTAGATCAAGTGAATGGCTGGGCGCATCATTTAACCCAAGACAAGATGGCAGCAAGAATCATTCTGTAGAAGAAGCAAGGCTGTTCTGAGGCTGTGTACGTTAAAGGATCTGCTCCTAATGTCCTGGTGCCAGATACCACAGGACACCTTCAGTGGTCTTGTAGTGTTGATGCCTCAGTGTGTCAGAGTTTTTGGCACCTGTTCTTAGGCAGGGCTTTAAGTTTTTACAAATCAGGAATTTTTTATTTTGGACAAAAATCATGGGTTAGGGTTCTCCTCTATAAATGAATTTTAAGCAAATCTAAATTAAACAGCAGGGTGGGTTTGTTGTTGTTGTTTTACAGAATTATTAAAAGTGACCCCCTATAGACACAGTGAACATATATGTTTATTAGATTTCAACACACTTGAAGCTGATATGCTCTTTTTTCTAAGTCTGTATAGAGAATTCCTATGTGTTTCTCTAAGAAAGTGTTTCTCAACTAGGGATCTGTGAAACCCTAGGGTTCCTCCAGAGGTTGATAATAGCAGCTTGAACAAAAAGCAATTTTTGCCTCTCAGGTCAGTTTAACTGACACTAATGATATTTTTGACATTCTTCCCACTGGCCAGCAATGTAAAAGGCATTCTTCCCATTGACCACTAAGCTTATATACTGTTAGTTGTGGATAATTATAACAGGGGTTTCCTAAGACCTGAAAGTAATTTCAAGAGTTACCCTATATTGGTTTTCTTATATCATATATCTCAGCTCATCTCATTTATCCTTACGCTTTATCCTTATGCTTAAGTAACAAGCTTTTGTACTGTTGCTTTATGTTGCTGGGCAATAGCTTCTGCTAACAATATTTAAGAACTGTAGTTGTGTACACCTGGATCCTTTGTTCTGATGGTAGTAATGCATGTCCGGTGTTAGTGGAGCAGTAAACCTTTCCATGTTTGTTGCTGTGCATTGCGTTAGACCAACCCATTCAATTAAACTTGTTGCCTAATGCAGTATATAACTGGGTGTTGCCATGTGTGCTATAGGGCACTGGTAAGGTGTGTTTAGGGTGCCATTAACAATGAATGAAAACACATAGTTTAACTAAATACACTATTGTTAAAGAGCCCTGAGGGCAGTAGCATTGCCAAGATGGTAGTTTACTTGGGGTACCCCAGGTACAAGGAAAAAAGAATATAGAAGCTTACAAAACATGCCATGAAAAAGGTAGAGAATGTCCAAAGTATAGGCATTTTCTAAAGGAATAATTTAAAAATTCCTTGTAAATGACCCACAAAGTAGCAAAGCTATTCCTTTTACTGTGTAGCTTCCCTCATGCAGTCACAAAGCCCCATGAGACTTTTTACCAAAATCACAGAGCTCCATTAGACTTTCCCATGCAGTCATGAAATCCCATAATTTCCCCATAACTATGACCTTCTCATGCAAACTCATTGCCTCTCAAAGACTATACACCCCAGAATCATGAATGTAGACACACACCTTCCTACCAAACCCTTTGTAACATCTGTAGGCCTCCAAAAATGGCGTACTTCTTTCTTTTTAGAATCCCTTAATAATAAAACAAGTACTTACTTTTAAAGTTAATATCAACTGTATAAAACAAAAGGATCTCCAGGTGTCTGAATGTAATATAAGCTTGCTTTCCCACCAGAGTGCTTTATTATGCAACAACTAACTTTAATTAGAGGATCAGTAATTTGTCCACTTTGATCACTTTTCACTATTAATCAGTAACAATGTCATTAGTGATGGATGGAGGGGGTAACTGTTTACATAAAATAGAACTCCACAGGTTTTCGATCTATGCCAGTTATTTATTAGCTTCTGGACATAGGCTGTTACTCATGTGCACCCATCCTTGACTGCCTACATAGCCTTAGGTAATATTGTGCACTCGATTTGTACAAATGTAAATATAGCTTGGGTAGGGTAAGCATTAAAACGTATTCCTAATGTAAAAAAACATAAAACTTTGTTTACAACTTTTAGTCAACTTATCCCACCCCCTTAGGGGTCGGCAAACGTTTTGGACTACTAGGCCATTTCAGGAGGTCAGGAAGGCACACTAGGCCAGAAGCAAACAAGGTGTCTAAGGAAAGGCTTTTCCAACCGTGACTGCAAGAGAGCAGCTTCAGTCTTCTGCTGATGCGTGGTGTAGTCTCTGTACGTGTTCGCGTGCTTGGCATCGAAATGCCCCTTGAGATTCCACTGCTTGAAAGTGCTGTTGGTGTGGTTGCACACTAAACACAGGGCTATGTTGATACGTTGGATGAAGAATAATTTGCCAGTCTATTCGGGGTTGAAGGCACGATGTTTGAGGTCAACCTTCTGAAGACTGGTAGCTGCACTTTGCGGTGAACCCGATGATATCGTGGGAACTCGCGATAGTGCGACAATTCAATTAGGCTGGATCCAACAATAAATAACTAGGGGGGGCGTTAGGCCGGACTGGAATATAGGCTGAGCCATATCCGGCCTAAAGGTCTACCTCTGTCTGCCTACTTCTGTCTTAGACTGAATGAAGTAGGTTTAAGAGCAGTCCTTCTGACTTAAATCCTATGTACCAAATGCTACAAAAACATTCTAGCCACCATGACATGAATAAGGCCATAATGCTATAGCTTTTCCTGCTAAATCCATCAAAGTCAATTTATAGCCTAACCTAAGAAAATCGAATGGCAGCAGGTTGCCTAAGGGCACAAAGAAAGCCTGGCTAGCCTACTAGGTATACTGTATCCAATGTTAAACTAAATGTTCTTTGTATAATTTCAGGAACTTCTAACAGCTGCCTGTTTGAAAATATTGTAGCAATAGTTGGAACAATCCCCAAATGCTGATCTCTTGGTTAAGAGTTTAGTATCAATAGCTGCTGTATTTACTACTCCAGCATTATGGGAAACATCCTCTGGAAGATCTATTTTCTGTGTAGTGAAAAAAGACATCATAGATAACACTGAGGAAATTAATTTTACAAAACAACCAATAAAATACCCATTGAGAAACTTAAAAACAGTCACCTAGAAACCATCCTTTAGTTTAGTGGCTACGCTGAGGTTCAGTGCCTGCCTACTGGTAACACTTAACTCGTCATGGTTCAATAATTACTTGATATTCCAAACCTAAGAAGTACATTTCAGATTGCTTTCACATTCAAAGCATTCGACCACCCAAAACATGCCAGAAGGTTGACTTGTGTCAGGTGACCTAAGCTTTAAAATCCTTAGGTCCAACTAACCCAATAGCAAGCTATGATCCACATTGTGGAGACAGCAGCATAACGATTAGAAGGTAGATCTGAAAATTTACAGGTAAATCTAGCTGTAGGAATATCTGACCTGACCCTTTATTTGTATAAATAGTAGCAAACATATTAACTGCAAAAGCATATTCTCATGTTTAAATATGAAAACTATATCAAGCTTGTAAAATATTAGAGCTGATACTACGGGTGGTAGAAGTTAAGTGTTTGCAAATGGCAAAAGGTGGGCATAGTGATGTATTGGGTGATGATTAACTGACACATGCTACCAGCAATATTAAGAAACAAAACAATATTATAAACACTGAGATAAATCTTACAACTCTTTGCAGGTGGAAGCAAACCACCTTAGGCAATATTTCAAAAGCTGGCAAGGCAATCTGGCATTTCATATAATTCCTTTTTCACCCTCCCTTTGCTTAGCTTAGGCTACAAGGTATTCTGTTGTATAGTGAGCTGTAATTACATATTGGGTGGGGACCTCTCTGACTGATAGCTCTTGATATTCATTCTACCCAGGAAAGTGTCACTGCCATTGAATGTTACAACAAAAGTAACCTAGTTTTTAACCTTTGATTTTAACCGCTGGCGAATTGCAGTTTATTTTTCTGCAAGTAAGTACAGTATTGGTAGAAGCTGTTATTTCTTTTTTTTACAGTTATACTTTATTGTGATTACTTAAATTGCAGAGATTGACTAGAGATTAAATTAGGAATTGATTAGGTTTTATCCATTGACATGTATATTAGGTAGTGTGCTCTAGTGATATGCAAAATCTTTGTGAGATAATGAGTTTTCACAAAAAATTAATGAAAATACAGTGTACCTTTTTTTTAAGAAAACAAAGATTTTCATTATATAAAAGTTTTGATATAGCAGGGAAACTCATTTCAATGCTGCTCTTTGTTTTTTTATGTTAGTTGCAAAGTCACTGAACATAGTATTGTTACCAAAACTGCTCCTTGGGGGTGTTTTAGGGAACTGTTTGAACAAATCTTAAGTGGAAAAGAAAATTAAAACGTGCTGGCTTGAAAAACATGTTTTACCAACTATACTTTTGTTTTATTTGTGGAAAAACTACAAGATGTGTTTTGTATTTTTCCATGTGGTCAGTTACTAGTAAGTTGGCGGAGGAGTCTTGCATCCGCAATTCTAAGGTTACTCTAGAAACATTAGATTTAGTATGCAAGCATCTGGAGATTGAGAATGCATAGAACCGATACACATTAAATGTGTCTGCCAGAGTAATATTATAAAAAAGAACTCTATACTGTACTGTTTTTTCCTACACTACCTAAGTTCTCAATATCAGGAGTCCCCAAGCCCTGGTCCATCTGACAGGTGGGCCACGGCTCAGGCCAGTGCAACCCCCAAGCGGGGTCAGGAGAAGGACCAGTTAGAGCCGCGGAGCATGTCTCCTGTACGGACTGCAGGCTCAGGCTGGAGGGCGGGTTGTGTCTTTGGACACAGTCCGCCCACTTTCCCATAGCAGGCTTAGACCAGCGATGGGAGAGTGGGTGGGTTCGGGCATTTTGACTTCACTCTGGGGGAAGTTTCTTGCCCCTTGAGTGACAAATGGCACCCGCGCATGCACTGTCTGCAGTCAG
Organism: Pyxicephalus adspersus; assembly: GCF_032062135.1. Classification (NCBI taxonomy): domain Eukaryota; kingdom Metazoa; phylum Chordata; class Amphibia; order Anura; family Pyxicephalidae; genus Pyxicephalus; species Pyxicephalus adspersus. Next base: position 68,605,686 of record NC_092858.1, on the reverse strand, counting down.
TGCATTTAATGGTCTGCAAGCTAGAAAAGGTTGGGGACCAGTACTCTATATGTTCTGTTCTCTATAATATAGATTCCTTGGGATAACACGGGTAGTGTACACAGGACACAAGACATCTAATTTTGATCTACACCTTAGAGAGCTGAATGTAATGTTATGTGTATGTGTGTGGCCATAAATTTATAGTCTGTCCAATGGGCCTGATTTATCAAAGCTCTCCAAGACTGGAGAAGATAAACTATCATGGGAGAATCTGGAATGTGTCTAGTTCAGGATTGAAAACATTTGCCAAATGATAGCAAATGATTTTAGGAAATCCATTCCAGGCTTCCCAAGTTCTTGGAGAGCTTTAATAAATCAGGCCCGGTATTTAAAATTTGATTTGAAATGAAATCTTTGCACTAATCAAACACCTATAACAAAACTAAACAAAAACAAGTCCAGTTGAATGTGACAAACTACTGCTTTACATACACTTTTACTGATCATTTAGAACTGGGGTCATGGGTGTAATTCTTAAAATAAATACTATCTAAATGCAGTTTTTTTTCCCAGGGTACTTTAGGGTTTCTCCTTAACCCAAAAACATGGCAGATCACCGGACTTCTAATAAAATTGGTACTATATTTGTATATGTGTACTGCAATCTGTCAGACTGGTAGTGATATGAACGGTATTGTGCTATCCTGAAAGCTCTGCATATTATGCCATTGCCGCATGAGTACTGGAAATACAAAGTCCATAGCTTAGGGGATATTGTGATTGTGTGAAAGAAGCTGTGCAGTGTTACTGGCTGGATGTTTGGGTCCATTTATAGACTCCAGTTTAGGAATAAAACAATAAGCCAGACATTCCTTTCTGCTTCACAAATCCCACAGACTTTAGAACTGGCTCTGCTCTGTCTTCAGCTGCCTAGTTTGACCTCTGTTTTTTGTTTATTCTTTTCTACCACATCAGAGAGTGTACTCGCTCTATGCTGGGCAATTTCACCACTTTTCCATCTTTATATACAAAGTGTGACCCGTGCCAGAATCTGTATCTAAATTATGAGAAATCACAAAGGCAATGTTTGACATCATCTTATTTAATTTTAATTTTAATCCTATTTTATAGATAACTATAAATATGTTCAATACACAAAAATGACATCTACCAGTTACATACTTAAAATTGCTGCAGAAATGTGAATTTTACCCCAAAGGTTTGTCCAGCTCTAGGTGTATTTAGCTTGACTGCAGCATGGAATAATAGTGAATAGTATAACTATGGTGTCAGCATGGGTTTTGTTTAGACTAGGGTGATGTCAGTAAGGAATGTGGGTTATCTCCAGGTTAACATAATTGTGCTTTGGCAACTCCAGTTCATTTCAGAACTGTTTCTGCAAGAAAAGTTGGTATTTCCCCAAGGATGAACTGGGATCAGGACAGTTGAAGCACAGGTGAAGTTTAGTATTTCAATATTGATATTTAAGTATTACATAAATTCAAATTAGTTTGATATCAAAGCACTTTCTCTAAATTACCGGAACCCCCCGGAGCTTTTTCCTAGTGTACCTCTTTTCTGGTTGTGTCACCCATTCTGTCATCACTTTCTGGTTTTTGACTCAGTGGAGAACTTAAATCATATATTCACTTATGCTGCTTTATCTGTTACAGAGGATCTAGAACCATCTATATTTTATTTTGTGTGTGTTAAATGCAACACACGTACGTATTACCTCTCAAAGAGATCTTTTAAGGCAGTAGTCCCCACCCTTTTGCAGCTCGTGGACCACTGAATCTACAGACCTTTTCAGACCCACGGACCACTAAATTTACTGATTCCAGACCACGCATGCATGCATGGGGAGCCGGGTGCCACTCAAATGGGAAGAAACTTTTCCCTGTGTGACGTCATAATGCCAGAACCTGCCCACTTTCCCATTGCAGTTCTGAGCCTGTGATGAGTGGGAGGGCAGGTTGTGTCCAGAGACATAACTCGCCCACCACCCTAAGCCAGTGATCTGTACAAGGGACGTGGTCCACGGGGGAGGGGGGGGGGAATGCACTGTCCAGAGCCGCGGACCACTGCTGGTCTCCGTGCTCTCGTGGCCCACCTGTCAGACGCCTGCCTCCCACCAGGGGTTGGGGACCTCTGTTTTAAGATACTTGATGTTTAGACATTATCCAGGGTATACACTTCTCTCTAGAATAAGATGTTTGCTCTGGGATGATGCAATCATATAAATTCCATTGCCTGCACAAATATATTTATGATCATGGAAGTGTGTACACTATGAGAATCTTCACACAATAACTTATGTTATAATTACTCCAGTTATCCAATAAAGTGACATACAAATTCTTGTTTATCATGTATGTATTAAATTAAGTAAATATCCACATATTAGAAAATGAATTAAAAAATAGAAAAGTATTCCAACAGTTACTACCAGCCAACTTTTTTTCCTTTTGGAAAAAATTACCCCTGCTCTATAGAACTGTACACAAAACGCTGAAACGCAAAAACTGTACACAAAAAAAAATGCTAACTAGAGATATTCTGCACAATATATGTGTTACATTATTGATTACGTTAGTAACTTAGATATTCTATTAAAAACAGCATTGTTCTTCAGAAAGACATCTGTTTTTAAAACTATTTAGTTTAACACAGAGCGAGAGTATAACAGGAAACAGTAACATAGTATCATATTCTCCACAGTCATAGCAATTGTTAGAGAGATGGCTTATTCTTGGCAAGGGGATAATATTGGTATAGATGAAGGAGAAGAGCGACAAGGTTTTCTAATAGTACGTCCTCCAAGGGCTGCATTACCAAGGACACACTGTGTCTGTTAGTTTATTTGCCTTGCCATGACTAGTAATAAATATTCACAGGAGATCAGATTACACATGTTGAAAGCAAGTAACATGGCTGATACACAGGAGACTTGTTATCATTAATTATATTTATAAAAAAAACCTCACTAATTTCCCGAAGTAAGATAAAAGACCAGCTGCCACTATCTTAGTATTAAGGAAGTAACAAAAAAAAACAAAACATTGTAATAAATTTAAAAAAGCTCTCCAAGAATTGGAATGATAGACTATCATGGGAGAATCTGAGCGAGTCAGCAATCCTGGAATGAATTTCTCAGAAAGGAATTTGCTAATAATTGGCAAATGTTTCCAGTCTAGGCTGGAATTATTTTACAATGTGAAGAAAACTGTATTGGCACAGCTGTACTATGTGCATTCCATAGAAGTAGCATGTTAAAACTCTTAAAGTCATTTTTGCTTTTAAATCTGTAGCTAATAATGAAATTGTACCTGACAAATCTGTTATGAACTACTTTTTTTTATGAATTCCTTGTTATCACTCATTATCTCATTCTTCCAGCTGTCTTCTTGCATTGCCACCATACCATATGAGTACTACAAGTGTAAAGCCAAAAATTGCCACCTTTATTAAATCCTACCTTTATTGGAGAAGCTTAAAAGAAACAGCACCATGCAAGTTGTTTCAAACTTGTTTCAAACAGAAAAATCTATTCTAATTTTAATTATAGTACAAAAGCCAACCTGAACATTATCCTAAGAGTATTTGAAAATATTTAATCTTAAGGGACCATAGAATTGAAGATTCCCGTACAATGCTGGGATGACATATTCGATCATGGACATTCCCTGTTGAAATGGCCTTAATCATTAATGTGATTAAAATTTATTGATATATTATGTTTTTTTAATAAATTCCTATTTAGCCTATTTATATGTTATTACTAGGGTTGTACCTATAGGATTATCAGTTCTGTGCTCTCTTATGCTGCCATTTTGGGTTTTTCTAAATACTCTAATATATATTAAGTATAATTGTAGTAATAATATATAAACCCAGGTGAATAATTTTGTACTATGCTTGAAAAAGTAATTTCCTGGTCTATAATGGATTGCATTGTGGCGTTGCACTAAAGTTGATCAAATAGGTACAGATTTTACAATATTTGCAGAGTGTAGGACGTACCAGTAGGAAACCAGGCTGGAGATTCAAATGCTTGTAGACAAGTAGTAGCTGTAAAGAGACTGCAGCAGATCAACAGTACTACGATGTAAACAAAGAAAAGTTGAAAACAGATTTTATTTGAAAAAATAGCACTAGATGATGACACACTAGACGCTAGCAAACTAAATGTCATTCATTTGGGGCTGATATCTGCTTAATTCTTTCTTATTTTCCCTGTTATTGGAATAAATAGAAAAACTAGATTGTGTGTAGTACATCCTATTTCAAATGAGGTTATTTGGACTCTCCGGTCAGCTTGTGCCTTACTAAGCCTCTTTTGCTGAGGTTTGGAAAAACTGGGCCAGGATTAACGATGAATTGAGGTCCAGCTCATTTTAAATCTTTGAATGTCCATACTTTGGCTGACATCCCAGATGCTACTGTACATTCCAACTTCCTTTTGTTAGCTGAGTAAAAGAGTTAGTTACATGTTACATGATCCTAGATAGAACTGTTCAAGCTACAGTGAAAAGCAGCTAAAAAGACACTGCATGGCTCTACATTTACTGTAGGTCTTTTTTGTGACTTCTACCTCCAAAATATTATATGTCTTTAATGTTGGTGATTCCTATTATCTTGTGTTTGCTAAATTATTCATTTTCCTTACACAAACAATCTTAGGAGGTTATTAGACTGTTCAACAGAACTTACTATCCATACAGGCCCAGGATTATATATAACCATTGTATACTTTATAACCAATAAAAAAATTTGGGTTTTCAAATATGGTTTTCTTAACATTCTTCTTTGCCATAAGTAATATTAATTTTTTTCCACAGGTCTGTTAATTGTTTTTTTCCTAGATAATTTTTCACTTGAATAAAAACTAATTGGGAGACATCTGAAAGTGATGCCGTAGATTACTTCTTGTACAATAGAATGTCTCCAGATCCTCCAGGGTTCTCAATATTCTTGTCTACATTGACATTTAGGTTCAAATATATTCTAAAGCTGGACTAAGGTCCCAAAGGTGGGCCAGGTTTGTTATTCCAGCCAACAGATCAGAGAATTAGGATGTCAAGAGAATACTAATAATGCTATCTAATCACATTTATTGGTCCAATTGGTTAAATTGGCCATAAGATTAAGAGATCACGGGACTCACAGAATACAAAATTTGTACATAAAATATCATATTTCACCTTTTTGTTTGCTTTGTTTTTCTAATTGGCCATTAGCCACCTAAAACCATAGCTGTGTTTGTGTCTGTGTCTGTCTTTTGTTTATCTCAGTAGAGACTTTTTTGAGAGCCAACAAGCTGTTCCTAAACAACACCAGTCTGCTTTTGAATTCAGGTCACAGTCTTCTTGTTACCTAGCAATGCCATAATGGCAGTCCACACCTCTATTAATCATCTATGTAAGGGTGTGAAAACTTTTATATATGACATTCTATATTTTGTAAGGCAGTGCAAAGAGTGATAACAATGTGATAAGTGCTGAATCATATTTCAGTTTACTGTAACTGAATATGTGCAATTGATTTCTGGTTGTTCTAGTTTACTTTACTTTGCACTACTTTAATAATTCAGTTTGACCATGCACACAATGGGGTTGAATACTTTACTAGTGATGTTCACTTAGTAAAATAGTTTATCCCCTTGCAAGCGATATTTCCCTTAGCTAAATAAATGAGATGAAGCTCTGTTGACATTCACCATTCAATCATGTACAAAATTCTGTTTTGTTTTAGATTTCTTACCAAATGATTAGGGATTTATTGAAAAGTAAACTTATCTAACATAATTTGTCTTGCTAAGTGAACATTCTATATTCCCTTAGTAAAATAGCCCTAATTTAAAAAAATAATAGTAAAAATATATTTCAGCACCACTGCACTGACAATAAGGCACTATAGTATTTTTCCAAGCTAGGTTATGTTGTTATATCTCCCTATCTGGCCAGTCACACCAATTTGCCAGGGGCAATCAGTATAACTGAAAAGGGGTGGAGAATCAGCACCGTGGTTGCTACTGATCCTCAAATTCAATAATCATCTGCAGGTAGTCCCCGGGTTACATACGAGATAGGGACAGTAGGTTTGTTCTTAAGTTGAATTTGTATGCAAGTCGGAACATGTACATTATTTTATAAATTCAATTAGAACAGATGTTTATCTCAATATATTATTAGGCAGTGAGGTGTCAGTTACTGTATAAAATCCTCACTGTGAAAAAAAGAAAACTTTATGGAGCCTAGGCATTCATTAACTTTTGGAGCAAGCTGTGCTTTGATATGCTAAATGAAACAACTGCAGAGTTTGTCTTGGTCATTAAAGAGTTACAAGATATTACAGATCAACTCAGCTCTTAAGATCACCCACAACCTCAGCTGCGTTTAGCAAAAGATTTCTTCTGCAAGTCTTGCAAACCGCCCCCCTCCAAGCCTCTGTCCTGCACACAAGCGAGCAGGGAAACCCTGTTTGTATCTAGGAGTCATCCGTATGTCGGATGTTCTTAACCCAGGAACTACCTGTACTTTACATTCAATGTGTTCCTCTACAGATGACTGAGGTGGTATAAGGCACGAGTACAATGCTCATATAACTGTGCTAATAGCTCATCAGTGAGAGGTTTCACTGAAACACTTAGAGGAACACATGCATACATTGAAGTAGTTAATTGTAATATCATGGGCACACTGTTTTAAAGTTTGTTGTATTTGTAAATGAAATTGTTCGTAAAAAGATAAAATCTTTTTTAAATATGTGTAGTATCTTGAAAGTCTAATTCTCTTGTCCTGTTGTATAAAATGTATAAATTAGGTACATGAACTAAAGACTCAAATAAATGTGTTATTTTTTAAACCAAAATCAAGAAGCCGTATATGAAAAATGAAGTATAGCATATAATTACAAAGCTTTTAGAACCAGCAGCAATAACAAAGTAATTGTTCTCTCTATGACATTATCAGTCTACATCATTGTGGATGAATTTTGGCTTCCTCCTCTTTTCAACATTGTTTCAGTTCATTAAGGTTTGTGGGTATTTGTTCATGTACAGCTCTCTTAAGGTTCTGCCACAGCATTTTGATTGGATTGATGTCTGAACTTTGACTGGGCCATTGCCACACCCCTATTCATTTTTTTTATTAGCCATTCTGTTGTAGATCTGCTGGTGTGATTGGGACCATTGTCCTGTTGCATGACCCAATTTTTACACAAGATTTAGCTGATGGCCTCACATTTAACTCCAGAATATTTTGGTATACAAATGAGTTCTTTGTCAGCACAATGACTGCAAGGTGCCCTGGTTCAGTGTCTGCAAATCAATTCCAAATATGATATGAGGTGTTTGTGCTGATATGTTGTGTTTGGTTTTCCCCAAATATTGTGCTGTGCATTATGGCCAAAACTCTCCAGTGTGGTCTCCTCTGTCCAAAGGACAATATTCCAGAAATCTTGTGGTTTGTTTAGATCCAACTTTGCAAACTTTAACTGTGTTGCCATGTGATTTGTAGGGAGAAGAATGTTTCTCTTGGTAACCCTTCTACACAAGCCATTCTTGTTCAGTTTTTTCTAATTGTACTCTCATGAACATTACTATTTAACAGGCTAGCTGAGGCCTGTGGAGTTTGAGATGGAGCTCTTGGGTTTTTTGCATTTTCTCTGAGCATTGCACAGTCTGACCTTTGAGTTGAATTTGCTGGGATGTCAACTCCTGAGATTAGCAACTGTCCTAAATTTTTCTCATTTGTAAATAATCTTTCTCACTGCTAAGTCTCAAAACGCTCTTCAACTGGTTTGGAAATGCCTTCATAACCCTTTCTAGATTGATGAGCAGCAACAATTGCTTTTTTCCGAGATTATTGCTGATGTCTTTTCACCTTCGCGTTGTGTTAGCACACACCTGAATGCTGCACTTCAGCAAACTGCCAAAACTTCTGCTTTTATAGAGGTGGTCACAGTTGCTGATGATGAGTTAATCAAGTACATCAATTAGAAGCACCTAGCTGCTATTTACCTTCTTAATTCCTATGGAAGTAGTAAGGGTTTACTTATTTTTATACACTCTTCTGATTAAGTCTTTGTTAAATAAGTAATGACACAGTGTAATATGTCATAGGTTGTTGTTCATCTGAAGTTGCACTAATCTAATTTTAAGATTTGCTAAAGACCAGGTGACTTTTTATTATGTCCCGATACTCAAAACCTTAGAACTGAAAGAGGGTGTAATTTATTTTTTACATGACTGTATTCTGAGAACTGAGGGTAAGCTTTTGTATCATAGCATTTGTTCTTTTTTATCTTTCTCCTCTAATGTCAGGCTGGCAGGGCATATCAGTTACCTTTCCATTGCTTGTGTTGCTTGGCAGCATTCCCCATGTTTGTCTATGGGCCTTTGTGTCAGGGCAGCAGCATAGCACGGCATTGTTCCTGGAAAAAATCTTAACTCGGAAAATAAACGTTTATTATGCCTATAGAGGACAGTTGTTGGATCATGTACAATACTTCTTTCTTGGATGTTTTTTTTTTTAACAGACTTATCCACATCCATTTCCATGGATCACTGTTTTTTTCCGTTTTTCTACTCAAGTGCCCTCTGGGTCTCTCTGATGTCCAATTTCGCTTTCCTTTAGATTTAACATACCAAATTAGTGTTCTTTTTATAAACTAAGCTATGGTGTCCACCTGTTAGGATGTGGCTTAGCACACCTGTGTGTCTGTGCGCTAGTGTGCATTCTGATTAGTTCAATCCCCTTTAATGGCAAACACATAAGAGACCCCGAAGAGAATTATTCTATTAGTGGGTTGATGCCCAGGTTGCCAAGCCATTTATGATAAATACATAAATTATAGAAATGTGGAAGAAGAACAGCTTTTTCAGGCAACATAAATTCATAAGAATTTTATAGGTAGGTATATTCAACAGTACAGTAAGAAGCAAAGCTGGTGTAATTGTAGACAGATTTCTGCTCTAATAAATTGTGTAAAAAGTGCATATGAATCTAGACAAAACTCAACTGAGTGATAAATATAGAAGGATTTCCAAACATGTTAAATCAGAATTAAACACTAAGTAAATCAAACTGTCTCTGAGCCCGACGCGTTTCGCTCTAATGCTTCATCAGAGGACTGATAAGAGACTTTAGCTAGATTTGTGGCTAAAAAAGCACATAGAAGAGATATGTCAAACATTAAATAACAAGATAATTCATCAATAGGTATGATAATATACTGCAAAAAGCACAAAAGAAATCGTAAAATCCAGCTCACAGACGATTACATACTGTGTTAAGTGTAACATATGATATAGCACACATAGAAGGATGCAACAAATAAAATTGCAACTATGTCTGATGTACTGAATAAAGCAAAAATTAAAACACAGGTAATATTATTATGTAATTAGTAATTACATAATAAAACTATCTGTGTTTGAATTTTTGTTTTTTCACTATATGTAATGTTTTTAACTTAGATGGAAAAATGATGGAAAAAGCAAAATATCTTCTAGGATTTTTAAGAACAAAGGTTTTCTATGAGACATCTCATGTACTATATAAGAACCAGAGTATAATCAAGTTGTCCTGTTGTTAAAGCAGTGCCAGAGGTGTGATGTTTTAGTGCAGGCAATAAAATGACAATCTGTAAAATGCTGAGCTTTGTAAATGGAGCCTGAAGGTATTTCAGTTATCTAAAGCACTTCAAAATATGCAGCTATCAGACCCAGCATAACTCAGGTTTATATTTGGCTAAAGAAAGTTCTGCATAACTATTACAATTCCTTTTTTACCAGTGTGACTGCATTTAAGTTCTTTATTTTTTTTTATTTAGCACATATACTAAGACACATAAAAGAATTATGAACAGAATAAGTTGTAATTTGTCAAATGTTATTGTATTGCATTTAGGTAGGTACAAATGATGATGATTATTATAAATAATAATAATAATAATAATAATAATAAATAGGATTTGTATAGCGCCAACATATTATACAGTGCTGTACATGAAATAGGGACAAATGAATATATAGTCATATATATTTGAAGTAAATGGATTTCAACTGCCTTTATTAAACAAAAGATAATTCGTTTCGCCAAAGTAAGCTCTAGAAAAGGAAACTCAAAATGAATAGGTTGCATGGCATCATGTTTTAGTGCGTTTTATATTCTTACTTACTTCTTAGTAAATGAGCTCCTACAGATGGACATATCAATAGCCCAGCACCATGAAATTGACTAATAAGTGTGTTATAGATGATCCAAATGCTAACAAGTAATAAGTATAAATCATCATCATCACATCATCTTTATATTAAGGCATTGTTTTAGCATGTTACTTTACATTAACACACATTTTAAGAGCAGAGTGAATAGCTGAAGTGTCAGGGTCATGGTAATCCCTGTGGAGGTAATCTAAGCGTTACTTGGCAATTGTTATTTGTGACTTAAATAACAAAAGAGATATTCCTCTGTGTAGAGAAAGCAGAGTAGGTCATGGTCATAGCACAGCATGACACAACATAAAAACAGAGGTGACACAGGTGGCATGGCTGATGTAAAGCAAGGAATGACTGTCACATCATCAAACATTGGGACACGTAATGATTTCTTAGGCAATTCCGTTTATTTTGTGTGAAGATAAGCTTCTGCACCTAATATTCTGAGCATTTTATTATAAAATGACTTGTTATAATTCTAGTGGACACTATGGATGAGATCTCTACACTGGAACTCTAATATGAGTATCTCACTTTTCCTGTTCAATATTTCAGTACGCCTATAATGTATACATTTTTGGTTGATGCTGGGTTTAAAACCACATGGCAGTCTTTAAATATCCCATTTGAGATTTGAAATATTTGAAAGGGTGTTCCTGTTATTAAAATCTATTTGTTATTTTGGGAAATGCAACAACAAGAATACACAATACACAAAGGAGCTGCCAACATTTCCTGGAGGAAAGGAACAGATTCTGGAATTTTGGCACGGAGATATCATGTTGCCATATTAGAACTTTAAATCTGACTCAACTCATCACTGTAACTTTACGGTGGATATACACATTTATGTACATTGTACAGTATTGAAATATACAGGAGGAAAGTATAGCTGTAGCAAATGAAGGTAAATTCTAAGATCTAGTGTGGAGGGGCAGAGCTCAGAAGAATTTTACTGCTGCCCTCCTGTAAAGTCAGCATGAACCCAAAGATGATCAATTCCACGGAAATGTCAATACTAAGATGGCTGACCCTTAAATAAATCTTTACATTCAATTACAGTTAAAGCTACAGTTCCACTGTTAAAATTACATACATTTTTGATTCATGGCCTTTGTATTTTATTTCTAAAACACTGATTTTTTTTTACAGGTCTTTTTGTTAATTTGTATCAATGATGGATTCTAAAGTAAGAGAAGGAGAAAGCCTTGTAGATGATAATTCAGGTAAGTGAATCTGCATGATTGCCTTATGTGTGATTGTTGAATGATGGCCATGTGATCTGCCATATGAACACTAGGTGGTAGCACAGAGCTACATTTCATCTACACTGCCTGGAGTACTCTGCAGCATCTGAAATAAAATAGAGATTTAAATCACATTTAGAGACTCTACTTATATTTTTGATGTATTTTGTTAGCTTTATATATTAAACCTGAATTTATATAGGATGTTTATATTTACAAGCCCAGTCTGAGTAAAAAACAGGCGTTCAACATGTCTGCTCAGGACTTTATTAAACAGAGATGCACTGTATGGTGGTCTGTGGAATGTGGCCCAAGGGAATTTAGAAGTGATGGTGTCTTCTTAAAGCAGAACTATACTCACTCAACATTCAGCAATATCACGTCTTTCTTCCACTCTTTGGTTTAGGATTTTCCGCAATAATTGAACTACAATAATTGATACATTGGTATCAATAACTTCCAATACATGAGCTTCTTCCTATAGTATGGCTCTACTGCAATAGGAGCCTCACCTAATGTAATGGAGACAAGCATGTTGTACTTGGCTTGTAAGGCTCAGTCTGCAGTCTAGTTACACATTCCTTGATAAGGCTCCACCATCACTTCTTTAATAGTCCCAGCAAACTCTGTAGTGCTTCTGGGTTCAGGGAACAATTGACCTCTCACATCATACTATGCTTAGTCGTAGTGGTCAATCACTAGGCCAAAACAATATCATGTAGCACTCACCCCCATAACTAACACCAATAGGCTTATTCTGTAAAAGAGGTCTAGGGATTTATTACATTTCTGAAACAAATGGAGAGAGGAACGATTGCAGGATGTCCCATGGCTACGTGATTCATGTTCCAGAGGGATAAACATGCCCAGTCCCCTAAAAGCCCTCTATATACGTTTTCCTTCATCTTCCTGATTTCGGGGAGGGGGCTTTATTGCATCAGAACTTTATTCCATCCTGGTTGGTGGTTCTTCTAAACTCCCATGATTGTACATTAGTCTTATCCACAGAGGGCAGTCCATTCCTTGCTGATCCGAGCCCCTGCTGGCAGATCTTCTTCCCTAGGTGGGTGATTAACTCTTACTTGACTACGTGGGGCACAGACCCAGACCCAGCAGGGCACATAACACTTTCTCTTCACCAGAACCATGGCTTAACACCCATTCCCTGGGAATTTCCAGATATTTGACCTTGGGTAAAAGTCTGCCTTAAAGACACCAATTTTACTTATTAGTCATAGGGAAAAGTTACTCCTTTAACTCTACACAGGGAGACCTTTCCATTAAATGGAAGAATCAGCCAGTCAAAGCCATTAATATTTCCAGATACAAATGAAGCCAATAAACATGATCCAACAGACTACCATATATTAGCAGAGAATTTCCAGCTTGAACTAGGGACACTTCCTCAGATAAAGTCTCTACAATCACGTGGCCCTATACAGGGGGTCCCATAACCCGGGGTTGTTGTCATCAGCTATGTAGGAGTTAGGAACAACTGGTGGAAGCACTGTGAGAATTATTGGATTGCAGGGTTGGTTTTAAAATAAGTTGAAAAAAGTGTCAGGGGCCAATGCAAGTACTAGTTGTATTCACAGATACTTTATTATTGAGGATTTAATAGGTGCATAAATTCACTTAGTGATGTTTTTACATCAGTTTCCAATATTGACTTGAATTAACTAAAATATGTAACAATACCCTTAGCAGTCAAATGTAACCCAATATTTTATAAATTGTACTAAGAAATGACAGCTGGTTTATATGTAAGAAGTTGTGGTGCAGATCTTTGTTTCCTTAGTGACAAACATCTATTATTGTACACACCTATGTCCACTTATTGCACTGGAATAAGTCACAGGAAACACACCTACGTTTCAGAGTTCAAATACCTGTACAGACAGTAAGTCCTGCAGCATTTTCCCTTACATGGTCATGGAATTCCTCTGTGACCTAGAATTTGCCTGTAATCTGCAATACAGAGCACAATGTGATATCTAATTAGGACAAGAGAGACATGACCTCGCTAAATACAGTTACACAATAACAGGACAGGATACTGATTTGTTTTATCAGTTATTAGTATAAATCATTGATAGCTATACTTACCTATTTGTTCATTTAGCATATTGTTATATAGTTGAGGCCAGAACTCTGTTTGGGTTCACCAGTTAACATTAAAATATCAAGATAGGTTTAAGGGGCATTTTATGAGATGCAGAGGCACCTGTGAAAAAATCTAGCAACTGTGTATATATGAAATCAGTAATCTAACCCTATAACAGGTCATAATGTATGCATTAATGTGATTTACATTGAAATGCATTTTATATACCAAGCATAGCCACTTTGCATTCTGGATATATCTATTGTTTTTTTAACGTAACACATCAGGGTCTATTTCTAAAGTGGTGAATCTGACATTCACAGAACATTCTTTGATGGAGAATTAATTACTGGTACTGAAATACATGAACCTGTAAGATTCTCCACCAGAGAATATTTCAGTGAATATCAGATTCACTGCCCATTGATATGCACTGGTGTTTTTAAACCTTTCTCTTGCCCTTACTCCAATACTACAAATGTATTGCATCAAAGTGTATTGATTCATAAATACTGAATAAGCCTCGATGTTCAGAAGAAGAATTCTTACCAAGTTTAACAATGAAAGACAAAAAGCAGATACTTGCAAATAGGTGCACACAAAATCTATATTTAGATGAACATTAATGCCTGAATTTATTTATTCATTTAACTTATGACCTGCCCTGTTTGATTTTTCCAGCCAAAAAAAAGTTTAAATTCAAGTCTTTTAAAAAATTCTTTGGACTAAAGAAGAGGAAAGAAACACTGCCTTCTTTGGGCAGTAGTGGGCTGAAGCAGAGCCAATCTGCAAGCGATGTCACCGTCCCTGACACTGGGAACACAGATTATGATTCTGAGGATGACATTGAGTAAGTCATATTGATCAACCTACTGCTGTGTACATATCCGTCAGTTTTTTATCTTTTTTTGGTTGTTTAAAAAAAAAAATCTATATTTCCTTTCCTTGTTGCTTGTGATGCTTTACTTTCCTCAAACACCAAAATTATCCCATATTTGTACTCCCAAAAGAATGCATAGTAGATTAGTTCCATGCCAACGATTAATGTTCCAGTTCTTGTAATAGTGTTTTGTTGTCATGGAATATTAATAAACTCTCAAGCATTCCAATTTAGCAGAGTTTATAGTTATGTGTCTGTGTGTTCAGCTTAGACTACAAAAGAGATTGTTAATTGCTTGGTAGCTTAAACATCAGGTGTTGTTGGCAGTCAGCTGCAACATATTGATTTCAGTTTGCTGCAAATGAGAACTTTGCCAGCAAGGGGTTAATCTGAGGCTACTTAGCAATTAAATTGTTTGTAAACTGAAAATATATTGTCCACTATGCTTGGCATAATGTCTTTCTGTATACAAATATTTTTTGCTGCAAAGCTTCTTACTTAGGTATCATGCCAGTAACACACTTTTCATTGCAGAACACAACGCTAAGCTGCTACCACTTAAATAACAATAGTGCTATCGGCCTGTCTTGGGCACTCCTTCATTTGGCCATCGGGCTGGTTATTCAGGTCTGTTAGCCTAGTAGCCAAATAAAGGAGTCCTCATAGAAGATTGAATATTCTGCTGCAAATTGTGAGACAGCAGTTGTCGTATTCCAAGAGGAAGGAAGTGCTGCTTTAAATGAGTTGGTCAAGTTGGCTGAACACCTGTTTGTATCTCAGCCACCAATCAGAAACCTATACTAAAGAAATGGAACAGTACTTTTTATACCAGTTACATAATCTAAAAAGGGTATGCAATTGGGGTTGTGAAACACTGACAAACACATCAGACATAAAGCTGCTTAGTGCTGACATCACCAGTAATATAATGTAATATTCTGCCCAGTTGGACTATGAATTATGAAAATATCATGACATGTAGACTGTATATTAGGCATTAAAGGCATTATTAGCAAAGTTTAGCTTCTTTTTTACTTTGTTGACATGTATTTATTAGTTACTGGGTTTAAAAAAATGTTCTTCACATGGACACTTAGCTTCTAATTGAATAGCTCTGAGTTGCTAATTGTAAGATACCTTCATACCAATAATTAGTTATCTTGTTCCACTAGGATCCTGTTAAAATTGACCACAAAGTCATCAATGGGTCACACAAATGCCCAAGGTTAATTATGATGTTAGTCTAGTTAGTCTCAACAGCTTTAGGCTACACATCTGGTTCTACCATGCATCCAGTGCCTTGCCATACATAGAAGCAGTCCTGTTTCTTTTGCAATGTTACTTGTTACATGTGGACTAGTGATCTAACATCATGGCATCAGCCACCTGCTACCACCTGGATTCCTGTCCCCAGGGCCATGTTCCCCATAGTAGACAGTTTATTAAAGTGTACTGTATCTGGTTTGTTCATTGTGCACTGAATATATTACAAAGCCCTACAGCTTAAGGTCTGATCTAAAATCTGCCTGATGTTTGTTGGGTTACGTCACAATGAATTGTCCAAGCAATGTGTGTGGATATCTATGGCTAGCTAGTCTCAGAGGAAGCCTCAAAAAAACCAAGTGATACAGTTCACTTCTTTTACAAGCTTGGCTAATATGTTTGATTATTCTAAAGACCATCTTCTACTGACATTGTAAAGTATATGTAAACCCAATCAATAAAATCTCATATAAGGTTTAACATGTTTTAAAAGTCTTATTCAGTGTTTTATAAACTCCAGTTTTTAATAAACTAATATTTGGTAAATAAATGTGTTTGATCAGACATTCCTAGTCATAAGGTGATGATGCTCAATTACTCGCTTTCAGTCCTCCTGTGTTGTAAACCTGTTACTTGATCTCCTATTGACAAGTGCCCCTTGCTATCACAATTTGCACAAGCATGGTTCATTGTTGTCAACATGATGTATAATACAGTTTTGAAAATTAGAAATATTTTGGTAAAATTTTGTAAGATGGTAAGTTTCTGTTATTATTTTTACAAATTCTAGTTACAATAACATGGCAGGTTCTGTCTTTCAGGGCAGCGGGTGGAGTGCTAGGCAGTAGGGCCGTGTCACATGACAGCATTTTTATTCCAGAGATAGTACAAGAGACTGCCCGACCAGTGCGTGTCTTTTCACAGGACAATGTGTCTGACCATATAAGAGCTTTGCAGGTATGTCATACCACAGTATTACATTTTGAGTCTTTTTAAATTAAGGTAAAATGCACATTACTTACATCTTTAGAATTAATTGTTATAATTCCAGTGGGTTTTAAATAGGCCCATTGGAGGCTTTCTTTTTAGCCCAACTTCGTCTCCTTAAGTAACAAATAAAAATATTGTTTGGTACTATTATTCTTTTATATAAGGACAGCCTTATACTTGTGTAATCTAGGGGTCTACACAGCACTCCATGCATAGCCTGCTTTACAGAAAGAGGGTGCAAATACCGAGCATATCCTGCCATATCTTTCCTAAATAGATCAAACCTATATTCAAATATTGGATCAAATCACTTTATGCATTTTCAGAGACCGAAATAAGTGTGTCACCTTACTTCAAAGTCCTCCTGTAGTGACCCAGCTCTTTACATCTCTGTAGGGGCAAAAATAAACTAAAGGGCTAATCCCATCTGACAGGTGAGGTCCTAAAATTATTCTTCTGTTATGCTACAGTATAGTGTACAATAATGTTAGTATTTGGGTCTTCCAAAAGGCATTTGCAAAGGAATATCTGGCTTGATGTGTGTTACATTACACAGAATTTTGATACCATTGAGTAGGTATCAATGAGCCCTTTAGCAGTTCGGACTCTGTATAGAAATTTAAATCTGTTCCCTTTAGTAGGCAAACATTGAAATGATCTTAGTTACCCCCATACATTATAGCATATTGCTATGTCTTTATTTATATACCATTAGGAGTTGGTGGTTATAAATATATCTGTATTTCATAGTTGAAGCTCCAATCTAATATAAAAATTGGACCACCTCCTTTTGGCATGCTGAGTAAACGCACTGAAGATCCTGGAACTAGTTCTGAAGATGATGGATTACCCAGGAGCCCTCCCGAAATATCTCTTATTCATGAGGCCATCAAAACTAGAGTAAGTTCTTCTTTTAGGAAGTATATGTGACTAATAAAAAATGACTTCATAAAAAAATTGCCTATTAGTTTTTATTGCTATTATTTTATTTATTTATTTATTTTTAAACAATCCAGCATTAGGTACAAGCATGATTTAGAAGAAACACTTGTTATGGTACCAAAAGCATGAGACATACAGATTTTTTTTATAAACATTTTTACATGTTGTGTGAATCTTGGGAGAAAATTGTAAATCTTCTGTGAAAACATTTACAAATAGACCCCCAGAGTTTGCTGAATAAACAGTATCATCATAGAAGAACCTTATGATTTCAAAACAGTTAAATCTGCATTGTGCCTAATTTTAGCTACAGCTACATGCAATATCATTATCTTACCACTTGTCGCATGCTGAAATAATAATAAAGAAAGGAAACTATTAACAAGGAGCCAAGGGAGAGTCAGATGAAATAACAGTGAAGTAAGAGAGAGGAATAAGAAGCGAGCCAAGAAGATGGGGAGAGAGGAAAAAGAGCACAGCAGGTAGCAGGGATATATAAACATATATATATATATATATATATATATATATATATAATCCTGGAATTTTAGAATTTTACATTTTCATATAATATTAGTAATATACCAATAATTAACGAAGAATGCATTCCATTTTTTAGGGATTTTAGATTTTTTTTCCATAATTTAAACCACATAGTTTCTAGCAGTAAATGTATGACTTCTCTGTGTTGCAGATGTCATTTCTAATATTTATTAAATAATAATATATTTTGCATTTCCCACTTCAGTTTTCTGACATTCATAGACATCACAGTTCTCTGAGCTTAGGTGGAACAGGCAGCGAAGAAGATGAGCAGGTAATATACTGTTGTGGTCCTTATTATATTGTAATACAGTTGATGCAACCTTCCTATTGCATTGCTTATGAGTTATTTTTATTGTAGTTGTGTATCTAAATGAATGCAATTCATACATCTGGGATCTTTGTCAGGGGAAGAAAAAAGTCATGTGAAATGACAAGCTCTTTGTTACAAGTCAGTAGTATGCATACACCATCACTGAGTACTTACAACATACTCGGTGTGTACGTTTGCTTATTATAGCAGAATCCTAGTAATATCATACTGATTATAACACTGTATGTATAAACAAATCTCAGTAACAATTTTATAGCCAGTCCAGTTTACAGGTCTAGCCAGTAGTATCCATACCCGCGGGAATACTTCTAATGCGTTCAGTTCCTACTTTTGCTTATTACATTAGATTCGTGGTAAGTTTAGTTCGTTTAGTTTTTATTTAGTTATATATTAACTGAATGAATAATACTGTAGAAAACAGTTTAGTTTGCAGGAGCTGAGCTGTTTAATATTATTAGTGTAAATGTCTGTGCATAAATATGCTTTTTTGTGTAGTTGAAATCTTAAAATTTTTACTGGTTCTGGAAAGGAAAAAATAAAAGTATATCTTTTTTTTTTTAGATTTCATCTGAGACATCCTCAAGACCACTTTCTCCAGAGGACAACACACCAAAGGATGCACCGAAAAGTTCCCCTGAGAGAACAAATAGCACCATCCTCTCTCCATCTGCAGATTTCAGCACTCCACCTCAGTTTTCAACTTTTCTAGACAACTCTGCTGCTAGACATAGACTGTCGGTGAAGCCAAGAAATCAGCGGTCAAGCAAAATAAGAAGGCCTTCTGCGGTAACTACTCACACTTCCACACAAAGTTAAAATGATTAATTAAGTTATATTATTAAGTCATAGTAAAATTCATAAATGAAAAAAAGTCATTCATGAAAACTAAAATAATGAAATAATGATCTTTTTGCTGAAGAAGGAACAGTCATTTAGCTAAATAAAAAAAACTTTACTAAATTGTCTGCCAATTACAAAAATCATAATCCGTCCTCAATGCAGCGTACTTCCTTTTTTACTGATATTGCTGTACAGTCTGATAATGTTAATTATCTACAGGTACAGGTAATGTTTTGTAAATGTGTGTATAGCTACCTTTATGCTTGCCTCTTTCTTAGGCATTGCAGGAAGAATCTTTTGCTGGGTTAAAAGGTATGGAAGAGGAAGATGTTGAAGAATCTAGCCCAGAAAAAACAGATGGTACAACTGCAGAAGCCCTGACTCCTAATAAAGATGATGGTGACAGTAATACCAGTCCCAGTGCAAATTACACACCACTGGATGTAGAAGAAAACAAAGAAGTAGTTTCCAAGATTACAGTAGGAAGTGGATCACACATTCTCCCTGAAGAAGTGCAGGACCCAATTGCTGAACTAAGATTACATTCTGAAAATGTTCTAATTGCACCAAATGCAGCACTGGGAGATGAGATCAGTGTGCATGATGAATTAGTTAGTGGATCAGATTTAAAAGCAAATGGAATTACCTCCAGTGGCCAGTCTGCTATAGTAAAAAATACACCCCCCATATCTCCTTTATCCAATAGAAAAAGACAGTCAATTAAAAGTATCAAAATCCTTGGTAATGATAAAGAAAAGCCATCTAATACACAGGAAATAGCTGGCCCTATAAGGACTACACCCTCACCTTACTCCGAAGAGCCTTGGCAGAGCAGGAGAAATATTTTTCGTCAATCACTCTCTGAAAGGAGTCAGACCTCAGAGCTATTCTTGTCTGATAAGGAAAACAATAAGAAGCTTGGCAGTATGGATAAAAAGGCAGAAAGCTCCCCGACAGAGGCAAATACTCAGAGAAAATTCTCTGTATCATCTGCTTGGGAAAGGCCTCGGACTAATAGTTTTAATCTCAAGTCAAATACTGAGGGTGATGCTGTAAAAAATACCAAATTGTCACTCCCTAAATCTAGTGCGTCTAAGAGTGAAAACATAAGGGAAGACAAAGTCGCTGCTACTGCCCAAACAGAAAACAAACTCCCAGGTAGGAAAATGGAGACCTTGGCTGACCCTGAGACTGTGCCTTCAGACAAGCCTGGTAATATTACCTCAATACAAAGCACAGTGCCAACTGCTAGTGATTTATCTATGACTACAGACATACAGGCATCTACTGAGGACAAAAACCCTTTTTTTAAGTTAAGACCCACGTCACTATCTTTACGATACAGGGAAGGAATGAGCCCTGTCACTACCACAGTGAAAAGACACAGTGCTGAAATTAAACAGGAAAAAACTGGACTTGTATCATTGTCTAAAGACGATATTAACAAAGGAGGACCCACCGATCCAACTATCACTTCTAAAAATGAAGTAAAAGAAGATGCTTTTGAAGTGGCACAGATTAAACCACCACTACCCAAAAAACCTGTACTGCAGAATATTACAGTAGCAGACAATAACACTAATAAAGAAATGGCAGAAAACGAATCCAGTCAGGAGAAAAAATCAAAATCACCCGAGACAAAAAGCGAAAAGAAAATGTCAGAGAGAAGACCAAGTTTACAAAAAAATATTGGTAAGCTCTAACTTGTTTTTAAGTACTTTGGGCCTGATTTATTAAAGCTCTCTAAGGCTGGGGAGAATACAGTGAAGCTGGGTAATCCAGCAAACCTGGAATGGATTTCTTTTGCTATTTGATAGCAAATGTTTTGAATCCTGGACCAGATTCATTCAAGGATTGCTGGATCATCCAGCTTCACTGATGAAAGTGTATTTTCTCCAGCCTTGGAGAGCTTTAATAAATCAGGCCCTTTGGGTGAAATTTATTAACTTGTACAATTAAGATAAATGTCATGGCATACCTCCAAACTTTCTGAGCGGGAAGGGGGGAACCTTTTAGCACAAGGCATCTTGGCAGTGGATATGCCCGTGATATAACCCCAGTTAGATCAGAAAGAAATAAAATGCCAATTATTGGTTAAAAATGTTCATCATTGTCATCATCATTATTCCTTTATTCTGGCTTTTATTAACAAATACATTTTTTTTTAAAGGTTAAAAAAAGGTTTAGGTTTAGCTACCCTTTTTTAATAGTTAGATTGTGCAATTTGGGTAAAGGATTATACATTGGACCAGAAGGCACAACATTTATAGCTGGACTGGGGGCAAAACTTTTTTAAGTATATTTCTTATTATTAGCTACAAAAAATATACTTAACATCCACTTGGTGTACAATAAATCCCAGTTTATCCTTTGTAAGAAGTAGCAGTTTCCTAATTACTGTGATCTGTATCACCTGTGCAGAGAGCAGTATTATAAGAGGGACCCAGCAAGACCACTTACTACCCACAGGAAACATTATGTAGGAGGATACAAGATCCATTCACTCTGTAACAGTGAGAGCAATAGTGACTGATTTTATTACAGGAAGATCCTGCACAGAGACAGGTTTTACACTGGATTAGTGTGCAGACCTGGAAGAAAAAAAACAAGGCACACCCATATTTTAATATACACCAATTAAAAGTAAGAATAGACAATGGTTGCTTATCCCAAAGTTTAGCTTTAAAAGAGTGACAAGGGGCAACTGGATATGGTTTTGCAAAAATGACAGTCCCTCCAGATGAGAGACAGTTGGGAGCTATAGTCATTGCTAGTTTAAAGCACATTGGTAAATTAACAGGCCCTAAAAACCCTCTTCCCCCCTGATTACTTTGCATAGTCTTCCTTTTCTGTTCTGTTATTTCTCTTTATCAGTGTAACAGATACTTTGCATAAAGCCACTTTTGATATGTATCAGGTCAGTTTAACTGACACCAATAACCTTTTTGGCTAACTGGAAGGGTGACATTTTTTCCCACTGGCCAGCAATGTAAGAAGCATTTTCCCTACTAACCATTGAGCTAATATACTATGAACTTGGATATAATAACTAAAGAAATGGCTTTCTAAGACCTGCAAAATTATTTTAATGGTTAGAAAAGGTTGAGAAAGGCTTCTCTAGGTTATGTAGGACAGGAGTGAGAGGGGTTTCTCTTGTTTCTGTTGCCCTGATACAGTACAGTGCATGTTATGTGAGAACTTAAAGTGTGTAATTAGGAGGATCATCTTGTGAAAAAGCATGACAAATGAATGCAGCCGCTAAATTTTAGGGATGGTGGCTGTAATATATAATTTTTTATATAGGGTTGATGAACATTTTCGGCAGATCATACACCGAGACACAATAGTCTATTTTCGCAAACTGCTGTTGAAAAAAACATTAATGAAATAGTTTACAAATTTTTTCCCCTGTAAGTAGAACTAGTGATGCCTGCCTGTGTCTGAGATTTCCTCCTTTTCCCTGTTCTATTCACCCTAAACAAATGTTCATTTGAGCCAAGCATTCATGTCTATCACCTGATCTCCCTATACTGCTGCAGGGCCACATTAGATCATGCAAACATGATCATTGGCCTTGGTAGGTACGGTGCACCTATAGAAATTCTCTTGTTGTAATGTTCTACAAGTCCTGCCATGAGTGGTGTAATGCATGGGCAGCTGTGACATGAACTTGTCCAATCCCAAAAATGTTAGTTACCTTAATTATTCCCTTTGATTACAGGCTGTTTAAATCTTTACATTTTATTAATTTCTTATTTTTTTAAATCATAATAAAATGAGAGAAATATGTCTTGGAAAGCTTTATGCCACCTTAGCAGTCCAGAGTTTGCTAGGTGTAATATGATTATAGATCACAAATACTGGTCTGACAGATATGCAAATAGTATAATTATTCACACTTAACAGAAGGCGCACATTTCCATTAAAGTTTTACAAAAATGTCAATATAATTTTAGAATTCATGATCAACAAGCACCCTTCTTACTGTCTCATTTCCTTTAAATCATTGTAGCAATTTGTAACCAGTAATGGTAGTGAATATAAATTAGTCATTGTTAGTTGATAGAATACATTTGTAATAAACTGCATTTATTATGAACATGCTTGGAGCAATATAAAATAAAATGCTGTATGGCTGCATTAGGATTTAGATATAAAGTAAGTCCTAAGTAATAGGACTACTAAGTTATTTATTTCATTTGAATCCATAAAAAACGCAAAGGTATACATATACATGACATTCAGATTGTCTGATTCTGTATCTGTTATATTATCTTATCTATATCTATTAAAAGTAAAGGTACCCCTAAACAATACATTCCAAATGTCCCTCCAAATTTGGAGGGACTGTACCTGTTGTAGAACTAGGTCCTTATGTCCCTCCTTACTCCTCAGTTGCCCTTCTTTCAGGTGTATTTAAAATATACCTTTATATATATATATATATATATATATATAAACTATTAAAATGTGCTACTTTTATAAAATCTAATAAATAAATAAAGATTATAATAATCATTTTAATACACATAGTTGTGAAAAAAGTATATTTTGTACATATTAGGTATGCAACTTGGGGCTTTGAGCTAAAAAATGTCCCTACTCCTTATCTTTAGAAGTTGGAAGGTATTTCTAAGCAATCCGGAGTATGCAGTCAGTGTAAGTCTTCCTAAAACTAAAATGTTAGTCCACAAAAGGGTTCTAATATATCTCCAGTAGTGATATTAGCATGTTGGATTGCCATGGTAACATAGTTACCCTGAACTGTATGTGACTATTCAAAGCAAGTCAGCAGTGCCTCCCGGGAAGTCTCCAAGGTGATGAACAAGGCTCTTGGAATTGCTTTGTTAATATTTGTATTTGTTAAGAGGTAACTAAAAAAGACCAAATACAAACAAAAAACAGAGGCAAAAAGTTGTACATTGAACTTAGGTTAGCTATATGCAATGCATTTATAGGCATGAATCTAGGGGACAGCTATATCTATAAACAGATGTGTTTTAACCATGCCAGGATCCGTAGAATGCAGCTTAGCATGCGGTATGGATAGGATTCCATTCATTTAGAGGTTTGCACTTGCATGTGCCCACAGTGGAAACTCAGTTGCAGATGGAGACAAGGTCTGTTTTCTTTCAAGGCTCATCATCAGGTAGATGAATGTGTGTACTGACTATGCACATATAGGGCCTGATTTATTAAAGCTGTCATGGGAGAACCTCCTGGGTGATCTAGGAATTTGGAATAAATTGGAATGTGACTTCTACCTTAAGTAATTGGCTATTAGTTGGAAAATGTTTTCAGTCGTGGACCAGACCCATTCCAGGTTTACTGGATCACACATGTATTTCCATGATAGTCTATCCTCTCCAGTCTTGGAAAGCTTTATTAAATTAGGCCCAATATGACCTGAGTTGTATTCTCCAAAATCTGAGTGTAGCACAAGCCTTGAGTCTACCAATACAGTAAAAAAAAGTTTTCTATTGTAAATAGGACATTTATAATTGTTCGGTTGATGAATTGATTGCTTAAAAACCTTAATATGGTGTTTTATTTTCATTTATATTACCAGAGTATACATATCCTGCTATTGTGCCAGCAGAGTCCAGTAAGGAAGGTGAGGACAAAGTTCAGAAGCCTTCTTGGATGTCCATGGCAAGACAAAAACAGCTCAGTTTTAAGGATGAACACCCCATCTATAAACAAAGAGCTGCAAACCAAGAGGATGACAAACAGAACAAAGAGAAGACAGAGGTAATTTCTTACTATTTAAACTACATTTAGTAATAGTACACTCTCTTGTGGGAAAAACTGTTGTTCTGATCTCTGTGGCAAATATATTTCTCTTATTTATCTCACAATTTAGGCCAAGTGCAGACAGGCAGTGAGTTTGTGGTGCAAATACTTCTGTACGATAGTAAACACAGTTCACCTGTGGCCACCCACAGCGAACTAATAAGGGCAGTAGAGAGTGGTTCAGCACCAGTAACTGCTTCCTGCATTCAAATGTTAGAAATGCTGGTTTATTAGGAAATAGCCCATCAGTTGGGGAGGCTAAGTGACTGGCAAGGTGCTAACTGCCAGAGGCTGCCCAAGAACATAGCCTTACTAATGGTGACAGATATGTGCAGACAAGTTTGATGAGAAATGGGAATTCCACTAAGTGAATTACTGAAAGGTAGTATGTTGAATGTACAGAAATCTGGTATTAACACATAATACCATGCACTCAGGGAATCAGTTGGACCAATGAGTTCTAGAAGTGTTTAAAGGGGAACATCCCTGGAACACTGCAGGCTTCTCACTGCCACCCAGATTTTTGGAATGGAAATGGATATTTTATTTATGCACAGCACCAATTCTATATCCTGAACAAGCATGCTAAGTAGAGTTTCCCTTTTCTTTGCATACATACTGCATTTTCAGTATGTGTTTTACAGATTGCTTTATTGTGTTTTATTGTTCTAGGCTATGTTGCTTGGCATCCCATTTTTTGTTGTTTCCAAGGATACCTCAAGTCAAAAGTTCCTTACTAATGTCATTTTCATTTATAATAGCTAAAGAAGCAACCCAAGGTGTTTATGCACTTTTATACATTTCATTGTGTACTAATGCACTCTCACTCCAGCATCCAGTATACTTACAATGAGTAGGAGTAGAAGCCCATGAATAAGAACAGTGATAGGAAAAAGAAATAGAAAATACACATAATTGAAACATGCAGAAAAAGCAGGCAAAGCACACTGCAGTAAATATATGGCCTTAGGTATTGTAGGCTCCTACTTGAATATTTAGGATGTAACTTTGCTTTTTTAAAATGCATTTGAACTGCCTGTGTTAGTACAAAATGTTCTGTTCTTTCCAATCCATTTAAGGTTCATTTGAAGCAACAAGCTGACCAAGTCCAGAACAAAAGTCCAAGCACAGCAGTTGCAGTTGTCCCTGAAGAAACAAAAACTGAAACCAAAGAGCCAAGACAGAGAGCAAACACATTGCCGTATCCTGTCCCTGGTAAGACAGTGGCTGCCATTGGATGCTACCTTATTTATTTCCCTTTTTCAGAAAGGGATTATTATTATTATTTATATTATTATTATTATTAATAATAATAATAATAATAATAATAATAATAATAATAATATTGTATTATTTTACACATAGTAAGAAATTTTACTTGCTTTTATTAATTCATAGCAATCAGAACAATGTGAGATAGTGGGGGATATGGATTGTTACACAATAGCATTTGCACATTAATAGGCTGGTTAATTCTGATCTTTATTTACACAGCAGGAAATCAAATCCCCTTTCTTTTCCACCCACAACTAATGATCCATATTTGGACTTTTGCTTTAAGGTATATTTCAACCAGTATGATTTCCATGCATGTTTAGTGAACGAAGATAGAAGCATTCGCAAGCCTGGTTGATAATTGTCTTATACTTGTGTATGAAAATTATGTAAAACAATGAAACAACAATTTTGCAATGCTTGAAAGTTGTTTTTTTACTTTACCTACTCGAACTTAATGTGGGAAAGTAAGGGAGAAAGATCATTGAGAGGGGCACAACACTGTTAAAGTGTAACTGGGATACAATTAGGACCTGTACATATAGGATTTTGTTTGCTTAAAGATGATTTTGTACTCCCATACAAGCTTTCAACCTACTGTGGCTTTCACCCTATTTCAGGAATGGTTGTTCCTCTTTTGTGAACCATTTGTCTTCTGTGACCAGTTAGACAGAGATGACAACTAGTTTGCGAGAGGTGTAAAAAATGCTATTTACGTCAAACTTTTGTCCAATTTACGTCCAATTTTAATATGTACCCTAGCAATTTGACAATAATTCACATTCCTAAAGGTTTTCTTGATTTGAAGGAATTGGATTATGTCATTAGAACAGGGTGGTTCCTTAACTTTCACACTTCCATTTTGTTCCTGGACAATAAGCGTCTGTCTTCTCACATTCCGTGGCAAAATAAAATGACCACAATATGTTTTTGTATATAAAGGCTGAAGTATGTTCCCAATACTCACTAAGAATAAACAATCTTGCATAAGATGTAATATCTTCAACATTACAGAAAAAGTCAAGTCAAATATGATTTGTACTAGACATACGCAGTGTCATCACATTTATGACAGCTCTTATGCATTAATGGGTTTGATGTTTGAAGAGGAAATTTATGCAGTACATAACACATTTCTCTTTATTCATTTATGTTCCTTTTTACAGGTACACAGCTGTCCTTTCTAACAGACAAGGAAGAAAAAGTTACATACAAGCGCCCAACCCTTTCTGTGTCTAAGGAACCATCTTGGATGGAGCTGGCTAAGAAGAAATCCCAAGCCTGGAATGACATGCCTCAGAAAATTAAATAAAAGAAAACATGACTTTTTTAATTTATATATTCACTGTTGATTAGCTGCCAGCATACCTTGCATAAGCACAAATACAACTGATCAAGGAACCTCCAGTCGTTTTCACCAATCAGTGCTGTTACTAATGGTGTAGAGAATGTGTTATAGTTGAGTTATTGATCTATATGTAATGAGTTATAGATCTATGCAGCGTAGGAGTTTCTACTTGTATATTTGTATTTGAAGGTGTATGTTTAGAAAGTAAAATGGTTTTACTTTAAGCAAAACAATTTTTAAATATTTGACTCTTTTTTTGTTTTTCCAGTTGACCATATGTGGTTTTAGGCTGGTTTTCTTTTTGTGTATGTGGTGTCCATGTAGAAAATCTGTTTTGTTATGAATGTTCCTCTCAATACAAACCACCTGTTCTAGATCAGGGTTTGCGTGATCCATCAGAAACCAAATCCCAATATTTTTTGTACAAAAACAGACATTTAATTCCCAAAAGTCCACTTTATGCATATAATTGTTTTACATGTCAAGGTTTTGGCCATTAAGATTATTTAGACTTTCTACCTGGCTCATCAACAGTGCAATGATCTTAGAAGTTGGTAGTTGGTTGCCTTCACCAATTCAGCTGTTGTAACAGATATCTGGTTAAAAGTGTCTATAAACAGTCATGTTAATGGCCTGTGATGAAGTGAGCCTTTGCCTAATGTGTCAGCTCATATCACACATACAAAGTTGGTATCTTAAGCTAATTGCACATATTGTCACCTAGCCTGTAGAAACACCCATTGGGCCCCGAAACCTGGGTAGCAATATCATACAACTGTTGCTATGGATATCACTAATGAATGGAAAAAGTTATGGAGCAAAAATGGGATTTTCGGCATTTCAGGATCTGAAGTCACTTTTTGCATATTAGAGGTTGACCATATGTGCTTTATATGGTTATAATGCAAACTTTTTGCTTTTATTATTACGCACAGTGAATATTAAGTGTGGTGCATTCCAAAATGCATCAGTAGTCTGGTTAAAAAATGTCTAACTAAAAGCTATGTATATTATCTCTTTTATCCTAATTCCTCAGAACTGAAAAGTTGCTCTGTAGATAGTTTTACCTAATGATGATAAGCAGATAACATGCTGACTACAAAGTCACTCTGGGAAATCAGTAGTATGGTAGTAGAATCTGATCTCACAGTGGATGATCTGATCTCACAGTGGATGGACCTCATATCCTTCAACCCTCAAAAATAAAATGTTAACAGAAAAACACACCCTTGTTACTGTTGCTGCATCCCAAAATGATGGAATTTCTGGGCTGGCTAGTTTAGGAGTGAACAGTGGAAGTAACAGCAGTCTGTTAGTTGTCAGCTGCTGTGGGCTTCACTGTAAGACCATTGTATATCTGAAGCCTGGATCACGTTAAACCACTGTGACTCAGGTTTTTGGCTCAATGCTTGCATTATTCTTAGTGATCTTGTGCTTACATTAAAGAACAATAGTACCATTTCTTTATATACAGTGGGTGACAAACAAGAAAATGTGCACCAGTAAGGATAACCATTTTATGAATTTCTTTTTTTAAGTTTTTTAAGTTTCACATTCATTTTTTTATTTTCCCTACATTTACATACAGGCCAAAACATCCAGTAAAAGAAAGTAGCAGAGGTTGGGATGAACTGTAAAAAAAAAAAACTTTTTAGCAACGTATTGCAGTCCTTATATACACTCTGGTATAAATGTGCCTGCAATAGCACCTTATAGTGTGGTAGTTTGTCCTAACCCCTGTCACTGTTATTTTTACCTGACAGTTGGGTCTACATATAGCTATAAAAAAATACATGAAAATGCATTTGAAAAAAAATAATATTTGTTAAACAACTTAAATTGGTCAATTTTTTACAGTGTTTCTCACCCCAAAGTAGCCAATAATTTTGTAGGATATATTTACATATATAGCAATAAAACACTATTAAATGTTATAACCCTTACATTTGTATATATCCCCTGGAATGTATTCATTCTAGAAATTACAGTTACCAGAATCTTTAAAAAAAACTTTAAATACAGTAGTTAAGTCTATCTAATTACCCATTCATAGCTCAGTATTTTATGTATTTAATTTTCAAAAAGGGAACAAATTTGGTGTTCTAGAATGCTGTACAGATTACTGATGTACAATTTAGATGTATATATTTAATAAAATATGAGTCAGGTTTTATAGTGTAATAACTGTATATTAGTTTGCCCTGAATTCTTGTATCAATCAACATGTTTTATACAAGAAAGTAATAAAAGCAACTCTTAGACAAAAATGTTCCTTATTTGTACATTCTAGTACCTACATGCTTTGTTTTCCCTCTGGTTACATAATTACCAGCATTTTAAAAAATTTACAAGGCTACATTTTGGCTAAAGAATTTTACTCTACTTTAGAGGTCTGCACCATGCTACGGTTTAATATTATTTTTACTTTGTGGAAAATACTTCTCCACATTTATAAGTGCATTTTCCCTAAAATATGAGCACAAAGCAGGACTTTAGCAAGCAGCTTTAGCACTGTTAAACCTGGTAAACTCCATATATATGAGCCGTTTTATCTGCAAGAAGATTGTTCAGGCAGTCTCGTGATCACATATCTGCAATCACACAGGAAGGAAGATGACACCACTATTTCCTGATTCAGTTTTAGATCTTCCAGTGTCACCTGTCATGTTTATGCTGAACAACTGTCCAGTGAGTAGGTGACATGTAAAGCTTAGTCATGAAATAAGGATGTCATCTGCTTTGCTGTGCATGGTATTAGAGGTATGTAAGTCACTTTCAAATGTTATTTTCTTTATCATCTGGTGCATCTTCATCCTTGAAGTAAAGTGTCTGGCTTTGTCTTTTTTTTCTGTAGAACATTTGAGCCTAGTGTTGTTTAATACAATTGTCCTGCCACTGGCCAATTTTACATTACTGTATCATCCTAATTCTCAAGGCATTACTCAAACCTGTAGTTTGCCCCAAAAGCCACTTGAATGCCTGTACCTGCTGTACAGTATTACAAACAAAACATTTTTACATGCCTTAATGGCACTGTCCAGGTTTCAAAGCCTTATGTTTATATGATAGCTTCATATCCCTCCCCACAAACTTCAATAGGATTCACTGCTAAGTTTGAGCTTGCTGAATTTATAACAGGATTCAGCAAACTTTCAAATGAAACCTGGGCAAATTTGCCCATCCGTACCAATGAGGTTTACTTTCCAGTAGCAGAGTTACTTTAAAGCAGACGGCTGGACAATAGGGAATCACATAGCTACACAGGCTCTAGGGGAATTGCTGACTACTAACAATTATCAGGATTTTAGGATATGTTTTTTTTTATAGGTGTGACATATTTTATTATAAAGGTGAGAAAAGGCTATGTGGGCATTCAATGTAACTAGAATTCAGCTTTAAATGTATTTTTTCCCAAAAAGAATGCTAGTATAATCTACCTAGAATTTGTCTGTATTATCTTTATAGATGTAGAGGATTTTCAGTGGCATGCTAGCAAAGGATCTCAACAGTGATCATATAAGCACTGGGGGGAAACGTAACAACAAAGCCACTGTTCTGAATTGAGAAATTTACATCCTGGATTTGCAGTGTGGTAAGGGTGTGTAAATCATAAGACTGGCTAAACATAAATACACATTTTGTTAAATAGATTTTTCAGCAGTGATTTTAGCTATTGGTCTAGGGATCTACCTTGAAGTATGTATTAATATTCACTTTTTTCTACAATATATGTGGATAACAGAGTAATCATAATATGATTGTTTCTACTTGATGCCACAGCTAAGGTCATATTGTTACTTTCTGTACAATGCTGTACAACATTTTTAAAAGTCTCTACAAGCCATGATGAAAATAAATATGTCTTTTAATAGATATTGATTTTGCAAGAGTCTGAAGGAGGCAATCGTTTATAAGGTGCTACAGAGCCATTTTATCAGAGGTATCAGTCATCATTACTTTTTAAATTACTTTTCATCTGTGTTCCGCTTCTGACATGTATTTCATGTCATTACAGTACTGTTTTTTGATAAATGGTTTAATATCATTTCTGTTTCCATACTGAAAGTGTGCAGTTTACAACTTGGTAACTAGAACTAGAATATAAAATACAAGAAAACATAATACATTGCAGTTAAAAACAGCATCATACATGTAATATGTTGTCATTAGAGTCTGTAAAATATGTTTGCAAATACTAGGCAACACTACAGCATTTAGCATTATAGCTTAACAGTATACATCAACCTGCTCTAATGGCCTGCAGTGAATCTTAATAATAAATTTATTTATGCTTCATGAATAGATCCCATATTTTGCTGCATTACCTCTCTCTCATTTCTAGATTTGCACTTCTGCAAGCAATATTCCCTTGTGCATACGTGTATTTATATGATGGCTTGGAGTTCAGTATCCTGGTATGAAGGTCCTTCTTCAGATCTTTATCCCTGTCTCCCAATTATAAATCTTCTGTATTGCCACCCTGTCACATTGAAACCTGGTGATGGGTGCAAACAGAAGTCACTTTAAACAGGTAAAGTCTACCATTTTTCACCAACAGAACCCTCCCCCCACCTTTCAAATACAATAACTTGCAGCGTCTCCTATAGAAAATGCAAATATCCAGTTGGGGGCTGCATAGTTGGAGGTAATCACCATTAGCGAGATGCAACTAATTTTAAAAGGGATGAAAACAAAGCTGGAAACATTTATTTCTAAAAGAAAAAGGGTGGCAATTAGGTATAGTATACAGTGCATTGGCACTCCAAGGGTTAATTTATAAAACAGGGAATCAGACATTCTCTTAAGACATTCCCAGGCATGTGTTTTAATGGCAGTGATTGATTACCACAAGGGAACGTTTGAGGGAATGTCTTATTCCCTGTTTTAAAAAATAGAGCCCTAGATGGTATCTGTTTAGGGTTTTACATTTTTTTGTACCTTTTTCTTGGAATGGCTGCTTTTTCAGTGTCTTTCTTCCTATTTTACCTGTTCGCTGGCTTTTCAGATCTGCTCACTTATTTCAGGTCCATAACAATTTTTGTTTTTGACATCACTCAATTTTCAGTTCCCTGTCTGGCAGCACAGAAATAAGAATGACTCTTCTGGCCAAGGTCACCTTGACATACACTGCAGAATAAGAGGGGCATTGAGGAGACCACTAACTGAGCACACACATAGCTAACTGGGGTGACCAGTCTCCTTATCAGGAAATACTGCCTTAAAGTACCACTCATGGCTTTTGTATAATGGTTTACACAAGTCTGAAATCTATATGTAATTTATGCACAAGACAAAAAAACCTAGGCCAATATCATTTGTGTATCACAGGCTCCCCTGCCAGACACTGCAGCCTACAGAGGGAGGGTTTATCAGCAGAGGCAGTGCTATCTGTCCAGTAAACAGTGGATGGAGCTAGGTGTGGTCAGGAGATGATTGTAAATTAGCAGCGATGACCTGATCATCCATGCATGCAGGCACAGAGTACATGAAAGTTACAGCTCTACTCGGAATTTGGGAGCAGTCCAGCATTGTTGCCAGTTCACAGAAAGCTGAATTAGGTGAACTTCAGTAGTAGCATTTACAAGTAATTGTGGCATTTTGCAGGGGACTCAGACAAAAATAGTAAACGCAGAAGCTTGTAAAAGGAAGGGCTTTAGCAAATAATTAAATAGGAAGCCAAAGTGCTATTATATGCCCTGTTAGCACAAAAAACATTTCCTGAGGATTTATGGCAGAAATGAGCCAAAGATAGGCAAAACATTGTATAGTTGGGACACTTGTTCCAAATAAAATGTGCTTGAAGAACAGATTTAAAGTTATAAAGGTTTTCTTCTCACCACCCCCTGCACTCCATACCAACACTGCCCGTAGTATTAGAACCTCTGTCACACCAGTAAAACATGGGAAGTTGTTTGTTCTCTAAAAGAGAACCAGAAGCATACGCATTAGAGGTAGCAACACTAAATTGGTCACTATTATGTTGCCACTTACATAAAAAAATACCCAGTATTTACTGTATAAAATATCATAGATAGCAAAAACAAAATAGAACACAGATAGTTTTAAAGCCTCTGCTTAAATAAAAAATGATGTTTACTAACATTTTAAACAAACCACCTATAAATAATTTTACATTTTAACAACATGAGCAGTTATTATGGCAATAGAAAGGTCACCTCTGTTTTTCATGAACTCAGTACCATGCAGGGAGCTGTAAGCTATAATACTAGCTTTTGTCTAATCTGTTAGATAATTTTCATAGTTGGCATAAATATAGACTGGATGATAAAATTCCTTTTTTGTAAAGGACAAAACTCCGGCATGCACCTGCCAAAAATCCACTTTCAGATGTTATCAGTGTAATTATATTACATGTAGCTGTGACAAGCCCAAGCTGTGTTGATCTTTTTGCAGTCTTAATGGGTTTAGTACAAGTCTAGTGTACTACATATGGTAAGCATATGGTTACCACCTTATTGTGTGTGTCTGAGCGGGGTACAAAATAACATTCAAAATAAAATTCAATATATTTTTGCGGTGGGTTATATCTTTAACAACATACAGTAAAGAAAATAGCTGTTGATCTGCCAGAAATCCTGCCTTTGCTACAAAGAAATTCCCAACAGTGTAGCCAACCCTGCTGTGTTCCCTCTTGCTGTAATACATATTGACCCACTGCTTCTCATCTCTATAACATGAAAGAAGGACGTTCTGTAGTCCAAAAGGGAAGAACTCTGGCAGGACTAATAACACTGCTTGAAATATCAGTGCAGCAGAATTTGTATTGTCAGCTTAACACCAAAATGAAAAAATTGTCAGCAGGTAGGTTGTTTTTTTGCAGAAGGGACAGGTGATGTCTATATATGTTGTATATGTATGGTATAGGTATGTTGTTCTCCAATTGTAAAAAATATACCTGCCTATTTGCACTTTTTTACCCAAACTTACCTGATCTCACACCTTTGCCACCCATTTACCATCCTCACTCGGTCAAATTGGGTTCAGGATTTTGGCTAGGCTGCAATGAGTTAGTTCTTGCACATGGGCACAGGAGTTCATTCATTCCCAGCAGCCACATATACTGGTGTGCTGCACAAAGCTTAAGGTATATTTTAGAAAATATTGCAAACAGGCAAGCAAATTTGTTTCATTTTCAGATGAGACATAGCCTGACCCTTCTGCAATAAGCAGCCTGCTTTTTTAAGTTTAATTCTGCTTAAAATAGAAAGCTTATTGGATTTCTGGAAGATCAAAAGATTTATTTTTCAGTACAACCATATACAAATGTGCATATGTTGCAAATATGTACTGAGTATGTTTTTGTTGTTATTTTAAAGAAGCATTTTCATCTGGATTTTATTACACAATATAAAAAGCATAAAAGCACATAGGGCCTGATTTATTATAGCTCTCCAAGGCTGGAGAGGATAGGCTATCATGGGAGAACCTGAGTGATCCAGCAAACCTGGAATGGATCTGGGCAGGGTTGAAAACGTTTTTCCAGCAGATGATTTTTACTAAATCCATTCTGGGTTTTCTGGATCACCCAGGTCATGGACCACCCATGATCGTCTATCTTCTCCAGACTTGAAAAAAAATAAAATGAGACCTATAAAAGGGGATCTTCAATTAGACATGTTAGAACAATAATGATGAGCTCTCTTCACATCCAAGCATGGTGACCTAACTAGAAAAGCAGAGAAGGATGGTCACAGCTGATACAACAAGGACACATATCTGTGAATACACAGAAAAAAAAGAATGAAAGAAAGTTCACACTGACCCTTAAAGTGTGCTCAGCACATGGAATTTATTGAGTACACTATGGCATGGCAACAACCTGAACATTTTATACAATATTTTTATACTGATAGGTGTCTATTCATTCCCCACTCTACCCCTCACAAAAAATAAATGTGTCACAGAATAACTGTTCAGCAAATATTTAAAAAAGTTTTATGCAGTTTCTATTTCTGAGGTGTGGCCCTTTGATATTTTTAAAGTTACTCAATTCTTTCTGGTACATTGTTATACAACCAAAGGGCATTTTTCATCCACTTGTGTTTCACAATTCAGACACATTATGGAAATCACATTGCATGCAATCAGGGCATCCAACAGCGCACACAGCATTAGAAAACAGATTGTGGAATCTACCGTATAGTGTCTTCTCCATCTGGATATCTCTAATGCTTTGCATTTCTCTCAAAGATAATCACACAATTATAAAAAAAAAAGGGAAAAAGTTTATCTGAAACTAATGCTTTGATTTTTATATTTTAATAAACCCCCACAGTATTTCTTTCATCATAAAAAACAACCTGCTAACTTTTGTGTTGAACTTTAGGTTTGCTGTAATTGGAGTATTGTAGATTTTAAACCATTACATACAACACTTGGGATGTCATATTAGCTGCTCTCCAGTTTCAGAGAAGAAAGAAGAATGAGATCATTGATTTTCTTTGTTGCTTTTATCGAATCAATAATTTTAACAGTTTCCTGCTAACAGTATCTTGCTTTTTCTATCTTATTCTTTATGCTGAATTCTTTACATTGTTCAGGACAGTAATAGCAAAGTAATAATTTGTGTTTGCAGATTAGACAGTCAGTATAGGGTCAGTTGTGTGCTTAAAGAGGTCCCAAGATACCATGGGCCCCCAAGGAGTAACCAGAAATAGGAGCTGTAGCTAAGTTATAGCCGGGACATAGCTTTGGGCAATAGGCCAGTCCCTGGGCTGTGACCCCTCTCTTCTAATTCACCTCTCCATCTTGGCTGTAACCACTCCATCCTGGATAACTCTTTCATCCTGACTGTGCCCCCTCCATCCTGTGATTCTTCCATTTTTGTTGAATACTCCATCTTGGCTGACTCCTCCATTCTGACTGTGATACTCCCATCTTGACCATGTCCCCTCCAGCTTAGCTGTGATTCCTCTATTTTCATTGACCTCCCCATATTGCCTGACTCCTCCATCCTGATTGCAATACCCTCATGCTGACATCCATGTCCCTCCACCCTAGCTGTAATTCCTCCATTTTCCTCTCCATCTTGGCTGACTCCTCCATCCTGACTCTGCCTCCTCCATCCCGACTGTGTCTCCTCCATATTCACTGATCTATTCATCTTGGCTGACTCCTCCATCCTGACTGTGTCTCCTCCATATTCACTGACCTATCCATCTTGGCTGACTCCTCCATCTTGACTGTGATACCCCCTACCTGACCATGTCCCCCTAAACCCTAGCTGTGGTTCATCCATTTTCAATGACCTCTTCATCTTGGCTGACAACCCTGTGACTGTGACTCCTCCATTTGAATTGTGCTCCAATCGTCCTGTGATTTCTCAGTTTTCCCTCTGACTGTGAAAACCTCATTCTGGCCATGTCCCCTCCACCCTAGCTGTATTTACTCAATTTTCCTCTCCATCTTGGTCGACCCCTCTATCCTGTCTGTGTCCCCTCCATCCCGTGTTCTCTCCATGCTGTGTCCCCTCCATCCCGACTGTGTCTCTCCATGCTGACTGTGTCCCTCCATGCTTTGTCCCCTCTATCCTGCGTGTGTCCTTCCATGCTGTGTCCTCTCCATCCCGACTGTGTTCCCTCCATACTGTGTCCCCTACATCCCGACTGTCTCCCCTCCATGCTGTGTCCCCTCCATCCCGACTGTGTCCCTCTATCCCAACTATGTCCCCTCCATGCTGACTGTGTCCCCTCCATCCCAACTATGTTCCCTCCATCCCAACTGTGTTCCCTCCATGCTGTGTCCCCTCCATTTTGGCTGACCTCTCCATCCTGTGATCCCCCATCCTATCCATGTCCCCCTCCACCCTAGCTGTGATTCCCCCCTTGTCCCTGACCTCTCTGTCTGTCACACTTCCCAATTCCTCCATTACAATGCCATGTGTCTGTTTGGACTGACAGTACAATGAGGCTGATCTCACAAGATTCTGTCACTATTCACCCATCATGCTTGGTGGATTGAATGAATGTAAACATTTCATTACTGGTGAATGTGATCTGACATGTCTCCCAGTACCAACCATAAACCGACCCTGACATGTGTGTCCTTCTGGGTGACCGAAATAACTAGGAACCCTGGGGCACTCAACATCTTACTGGTGTACACAGATACCTTCTCCTTATGGTGTACCTATACCAGCCCCTGCCCCAACAACTGCCCCTCTCCAGCATCCCTCCCTCCCTCATCTGCCCCATCTGTGCCACACACAATCAGGGGGCGGAGCTTCACTGTCACTATCGCGCCGGCTCCCCCCACTCCTGTCTGTGATTGGCTTTGTTAGCTATGTGGGCGGGGATGGGGAGGGGCTGGAGATCTCGGTGTAGGTGTAGACGGGGTCGGCATTGAGGAGCGGATCCGGGGTGATAGTGTACACAAGCGCAGGCTGCAGACAGCATGAGATTCCCGGCTCGGGGTGCTAGGAGCTCGGAATAGAGCAGCAGTGTGGCCCGGGCGAGGCGGGGAGGATGGCACAGTGAAGCCCCGGTAAGATGTGTGGCTGAGGATGGATGGGCAGAGCCTGGCAGCCATTCAGGGCTGTGTGGCACGGGGAGGGCACAGGCTGTGTGATTAGCGGGATTTACTCCGTGCACCTTGCGCCTCACACAGCCCTGGGATCAGTCATTGCCAGGACTCTGGGGTCACTGCTGTGCTACAGAGCCCGGGGTCACCGCCTATAGGCAGGCATGGAGGGCAGAGCCCAGGGCACCGTTATATAGGACATGGCAGTGTGCTGCTATCTCTGCTGACCATGGGGGTCTATAGATGGCATGGACCCACCTCTAGTGTTACCTCCATATATTCCCTATATCATGGTGACATGTATTGTATGACCATCATAGACCGGCACTGTGACCTCTGATCCCTATCACACTGACCCCACTTCTATGTATT
>NC_092858.1:68503095-68565293 GCF_032062135.1 Pyxicephalus adspersus | reverse complement strand
CGGCACTGTGACCTCTGATCCCAATCACACTGACCCCGCTTCTATATATTTCCAACTGTTTTGATGAAATGAAGTAAAGCCTCTGCAGAATAGCACTTTACTGGTGACTTGTTATAGCTGCATTTTTTTCGTGGAGTTATTATTGGTGAATGTGCAGTAGTACGTACCTTTTGTGAGATAAAACAGCATTCTAATATAATGTTGATGCTACCAGCACTTGAGCTATCTTCAGCCCTGAGTGCCTGTGAACCATCAGACAACACCAGCTATGTCAAGTATGGCAAATCTAATAACCTCCTTGTACACAGTGATATGCTACTGCAGATTCCAATTTCATTCTCTGCTTCATCTCCAAAGAAATCTGTGTGCATGGAGACTGAATAAACCTCATTTATATCTTTAAAGCAGAATGCCAGGAAATAAGCTAATGTATCATTAGTTTACACATGTTACTTTGATGTCTTTTATTTGTTTAGGCCTTAGGTTACCTTCCTGCACAATGGATTGCCATCAGCTCCTTATTACGTGACAACCATCTCTTTTATTTATTTATATATATTTATATTTTTGTGGTTTAAAAACCATCAGTACAAATATAACATTGCTCCCCCAGAAAGTTCTTGCACCTGAGTTTGGTATGAAGTACAGAACAAAGTCTTCTACCAATCAACCCTAGCTTAGGGTTGTTACCTGCCAAAGGATTTGTAATTCTGTTTAGCTAGCCTTGTGATTCTGACTCTGTCAGTGAGTACAGTAAGCATCGGCATAGCAAGAACACATCTCTTACCTGCTGATTGGTTTTTAAAAGAACAGCAGCAACCTTGTAATCCTGCTTAATCAAGGTCTCCATCTGTACCTGTGTATTCCATAGAGCCTGATAGCCCTCCTATGCTACCACTTCTTGTTCCTGTGCAGGGCATTGCAACAGGCTGATACTATTATACATTCAGGTATTTGCATGTAAAATACATATACTTATTTTATTTTAGGAATTAATCTGCATTTTTCAATTTGCTTTGAGATTAGTATTAACGATTTTTTCTGCAAAGTGTTATGATTTTTCTTCTCTCTAATTATTCTAAAAATAATCAGATGTATGTCTAACTGGCAAATGTTTTCCAGGAGCCTGATTTCATATTCCAGTGGGTCCAGGCATGCTTGGTGTCACAGCTTTCTTTACTGTACACACACAAGAAAGGCAGAAGCCTTGGCATTTGAGCCCAGTTGTATTATATACTATTCACAATCCACCCTAACATTGACAAATGTTTGAATCTTAGCCCAGGGCTCAGTATTTCCAGCACATCTCAGAAGATGATCTAGATTGGAAATATGTTTAAAAGCACTTAAATAATACATATTTACTTGTATACAATGTAGAAAAATTGCTAAACGCAACATCTGCCCCTTTACTGCTTTGTTAAAGACTTCCGGACAGTTATCAATGAACCAATCTGTAAATGCCATTTGCTGCTGAGCAGCTTCTATATATATATACATATATTATACACACACACATTTATTTAACACTGTGCTATGAGTATTCTATTCAGCCCTGATCATCTTCCACACACTGTGAAATTGTAGATCAGGCTGACAGTGGGAGTGCCTGCATTGACTGCTGAAATGTTAGAAGAAGAGTCAAGGCAAAGGTGATGGATACATAGTTACCATATTTTATCTGCAGTCTTTTTTAAAATTCAGATTGTAGCGACATTATTGTAAACTAAATGACGTGGGAATTACCTACTTAAAAACCCCAATTCTAACAAAAATAATAATCTTACAAAGTCACAATGTACTCAACAATTATAATAATATACAATTTTATTTTGAGATCTGTGGGATACATGGAAAAATATGTGCGAAGTGTGACCTCTAACCCTACATTTAGAAGGGGCTATTTTAGGCTCTGCTATTTATACTTCATTCCACTACATCCTGTGAAAAGGAAAGCTTCTCTCATATGAAAGCCTTTTAACAAATATTTCACCTATTTATTAGGTTTAATGTTGAAAAATACAAGTATAGTTTTCTGTTGTGTTTAATTACCAATTGGGTAATATCCAGAATCAAAAGCATGTGACTGAGGAAAAAACTCCTTATTTAACCTTGGTAATAAATAGTGAATACAGCAGAAATCCATGGTATCCAATCATAATCAAACTTTCATGAAACACTTGCTTTTTTCACTTTTAGTAAAGTGACCTTTAGGTCCTTAACAACCCTTTGCAATTTGTTTTTTTTTTCTGTAGAGTGTGTTGTGCACCACTTTGTATTCTGATTAGATGGATTAAAATGAATGGGCTGCCTAACACACAACCACATCTTAGCATGTGACACAATGGGCCTGATTTATTATAGCTAGCTAATAACTTTGAAGAAATCCGTTCCAGGTTTGCTGGATTGCCCAGTTTCACTGATGAAAGTGTGTTCTCTCCAGCCTTGGAGAGCTTTAATAAATCAGGGCCATTGTGTGTTCCTGTCCATGCTTTAACACCGTGTAGAGGAACAAAACGACATTGCCAGAAAATGCTACCATGTGTTGTGGCAAAGCACATCAGAAAAAAAACAATTTATTCTGTTCCTATGGGGTTGTAAATCCCTGATCGGGGTATCATTGATATAAATATACAAGTTAGGTAGCAGAATTTAAAAGGCTAATATATTTGGGTGCTTTGTGTTGCACCTACTGTTTTTTACTGAAAGTAGCAGATTACAAATATAAAATGCACACCCAAAGCAAATTAGAAGAGAGTTTGTAGTAGAATTAGTAGAAAAGCCCCTTGTGTTCGATGTGTGATATACTGTTCTGCAGAGTGTATGCTACCTTGTATTGCAGGAGAAAGGAGGAATTCAGTTCCCCAACATGCTTGACATGCAGGAACCAGTTCATCTAGTCTTTTTGCTGGGCCGGATATGAAAACTACAAGTGCTGGAGGGAAAACGTTTCCTTATGCTTGGAAATTCACATTCTTTACTCATGTGAACCTGAGCTGGCCTAACAGTGATAACAAATTTGGGACCTTGTCATTACATTTTGATTCTCTTGAAAATGTATCCAATCGGTAGAGACTTCTTGAAGCATCATGGTTTCAACCCTTAAATTGCTTGATTATTAAAAGAACTACATATTTGCATCTGCCTATGTTGGTCTTTAGAATAATTTAGAATGGGGGGAAGGGGGGTAGATATTTATACTTTTCAGGAGTTCGGACCGAATTTGTGTCCGCAGTCATGATTGAGGGTTAGACAGATCATCCAATGTGGGCTTACCGGAGCCAAGTGCATGCTGCAGAGAAAAAGAAAAAAAGAATACCAAAGTTTTGCAGTTAAAAAAAAAAAAAAAGCTGGAAGAAAATGTCATTAGTGGAATGCTTTTAGGGCCAGTGTTGATGGGCCTTTGCTTCAGAACTGCTTTCCCCTCTGTACAACACTTTGAGAATGAAAGAGCAGTTTGAAGCTTGTCCACTCCACCTGCAATATATTTAATTGAGAAAGGGTCTCAAACTGATGTCAAAATCACATTGCATTTACCCATCAATGCCTATCATCACAGGTACCAAAGTGCTTCTGTGCTGCCAAGAAACCTTTTGTGTTCTTCCTTCAATCAAATTCTGCTTTTGTTTCATTTCCAGGACAAAACTGGTATTATTATTCCATTTGTATAGATTTTTTTAATGTAACTATGTTTGTGTTCTTTAGTCTTTGAAAAAAAATCTGCAGAGCTTAGTCCTGTAGGCGTTATTTTACTGAAGATTCCAACTTTCTGTGTGTTTGTCTTTTGATAGGGAGGAACGTAAAGCCACAGAGGAGAATTAAGGTGAAGGTGCCAGGACTGGTCAGGAGATGTGAAAGAACATCATTATGTTGTGCATACACAGAGGAGCTGAACGTTTTTCCCTGCGCCAGACGAGGCAGGACCGTTGATGTATTCCCAGCTGTGCATAAACAGACTCCAATTTTTAGGTTCTTTATTGTTGATGTAGGCACTTCAGAACCAGTGTGATGGTGCAATGAAATGAGGCTCCGACATGGAACTGTGGCCACCGCATTAGTGTTTATCACTTCTTTCCTCAGCCTGTCCTGGTACACGGCCTGGCAAAATGGGAAAGGTAGGTTGTATCTGGCACTAGCCACAATATCTCTTGCAGAACATGTTCCTCTCTAATACTTAATGTTTTTTTTCTCTACAGTATAGGGTTATTAAATTGTATTATTATATAATGCTTTATTTCATACACCATCTGCATGCAGAAGGAAATTGGTAGAGACACACTGCTAATGCTAAAGTGAACCTCTAGTTTTTATAAGGATGAGACGTATTATTGTTATTATTATTACCAGTATTTATAAAGTGCCAACATAATATTCAGCTCTGTGCATTAAGAAGGGGCTACAAATGACAGATAGAAGCAAGCAATGACACAGGAGGAGGAAAGGACCCTGCCAAAGAGAGTTTGTAACAGATCAGTATGTACCTTTGAGCCCTGCATAGTGATGCTGTTGGTGAGTGGTCATCATCAGGATACCTAATGTGACATGGAGTGTAGGGAGCATTTTTACCTAAATTTTAAATGGAGCGTTATTCCCCCTAAACCCCTTTTCCCATTCAGCTGTCAATTGTCCGTCCTTTCAAGCAGCAGAATTCCTATGTGGAACCCCAAATAATTTCCACTGACTGTCATGGGTTACATGGGTAACATTCAATGACATGGAGCAGAGTCTGGTAGACATGTATACTGAATCTTTAGTGGACAAAAAGGCATTGAATGGCATTGAATGCATTTTATGTTAATCAGAATAGTTGACAACCAAACGATTCCATCGTTACAAGATACCAAGATACCTAGAAGTATGTTGCAATAAAGTGTCTAAAGTGTCGATGGTAGACTCTATTTAATTTACTTTTATCTCAAAATAATGGATAATATCAACATATAAGTATGTGTGTGTGTGTGTGTGTGTGTGTGTGTGTGTGTGTGTATATTATATATATATATATATATATATATATATATATATATATATATATATATATATATATATGTATATGTGTGTGTGAAATTATTATTATTGCACAGAACAGTTACTTATAGAGGGTGACATAGAACAGCTAGCACAAAGAACAAAAGAGGTTTTCATACATACAGAATTGGCATAGATATGAGTGTACAGAATGCAGAGCAAGAAGTTCTGCTGCTAATTGTTCATATACTACAATGCATATTTTTGTGAATACAGCAGTGGGATTCATATATACAGAATACATTGCCAGGATGATTTATCTGCAGTACAATGAATAAAATATAATAAACATTAAAACAGCTATAGATATTCAAATTAAACCTGTCACAAACCCAGACAACTTTAATTGATCATTTCACTAAAAGGCAGATGTTACTTTTAGCAAAACCAGATTTAAAAAAAAATAATTGTGGGATGTAGGCTGTTGGAGTTCAATTATAATTTTTTCAGCAAAAATTCCAGCATGGTCTAATCATTTCCTAATGGCCATACAGCCATAACAGAGTCCTACAGTCAGTTCTGTGCCAGCATGTTTTGGAGCGGTCACTCTGCAGAGGTCTGACACACTCTATACTAATTTAGTGCTAGAGTTCCCATATTATCAGGCAGCATAAGCTTTGCTAATTGATTGTAAATACTAAAAAATGTAAATTGGTCTATTTGCTAGTAATAGGAGCTTTACAAGTGAAAGGCCTTTTGTGACTTAAAATTGTTCTGAAAGTAGTGTTGGAGTTGGACCCTTCAAATAACGCTGTCTATACTCCATTGGCAATAAACCTACATACTATAAT
The DNA here is from genome assembly GCF_032062135.1 of Pyxicephalus adspersus. Taxonomy (NCBI): domain Eukaryota; kingdom Metazoa; phylum Chordata; class Amphibia; order Anura; family Pyxicephalidae; genus Pyxicephalus; species Pyxicephalus adspersus. Next base: position 68,559,474 of record NC_092858.1, on the reverse strand, counting down.
TTGTTTCATTGTGTGCCTAGCGGTAAAAGCTCTGAACAATCTTAGAAATTATACTGCTCACCATGGTAAAAAATTGTACAAAGGTGTAGACTCAGTTTTGAATAGCAGTTTTTAGTACACTTTTAAAAAGTTAGGTTACCATTGATTCATGGCAACTCTTCTTGGGTTTACATACATTTTACAAGCAGTGGCTGGATTGAGTGTTTTAAACTTGAACATACATGACAGTTCCTCTTTTATTTGGTGTTTTGATTATATAGATTACTTTTATATTGAGCAACTAATGAAAAGTTTACACATTGGCCTAATAGTATTGGATGTAGATTTATTAGAAATGGGAAAAGGTGAAATAGATAAGTAGTGTGACACAACTCTCATAATTTGGTCTGCATACATGTTCATGGTTCCAGTGCTGCTTTCATCCTACCATGCTTAATCAAAATGTATTTTTTTGGTTTGTTTTTTCTTGTTTATACTGTTTTCACAGTATAAAGCTTTAAGTAAAATGTTTTACTGTTAGCTGAGTCATGATTGCTTTTGCAGAATGTGGCATGATATTAAAGCATAAACAAAAAATCACACCTTCAATTCTGCACATTCGTCTATCCGTCTGGTGGTTTCTTCCATGTCGTCCCGGTATCTGTCTTCATCCCGGTCCGCCAACATCTTCTACCCCTTATTCCATGTTCTTCTAACTGCGTCACCCGATCTCGCTGAACAGGCATGAGATTGGGTGATGTAGATTGGGAAAAAACTTGCTGATCCCACTGTGTCTATGTGAGATCGGCAATTTTTTCCCCTATTGATGAAAGGGTTCCTTCTGCGCATACCCAAGACGCTCTTGCATACATAGAAGGAGCAGCCAAGAGCCACCGGGATGCTTTGTGCACCCATTCATTGTTGATCGCCTAGGCGAGCCTGGGATCGGAACACCGTGACTCAGAATGGCCATTGAGTTGCATGGAGAAGAGATCACTTACCCAATCCATCTTACATGCAGTCATCCTGGAAGTGCTCTGCTCCGAGCACATCTTGGTTTATGATAAAAATAAAGTATGTGTGTGTGTGTGTATATGTATGTATGTATGTGTGTGTGTGTGTGTGTGTATGTGTGTGTATATATATATTTAGATATATAATCTCACACACTTATGATGATCTTACATCTAGCAACATGCTTGTGCTTACTGATCAGTGAGTGACAAAGTCCAGAGCTTGCATCCACCTGTGGGCTGTGTGACCCTCCTGAGCTGGCAGTGACGCACGTGGAGAGGGGTTTCACAGCCACTCAAACAACTATTGTTTGAGAGAAACAATGGTGTGTAAGTTGGAGTCTAATTTGTGACTTGTTTTGTGGCCATGAATATGTTTTCAGTCTTTGACCGCCCTGACAAAATAGTTATGGTGGTGGCAGTAATGATAGGTGTACTGGTACAGATCATTATCACTTCTTTCCCATACCTATGGTTGGTACCTTACTGCCGCTCATTACTAAATCTAAAGTGCATCATCATGTAAGGCTGAACACTCTGCAAACCGCTAAATAGACCATCACAATATACATGTGTGAACTGCCTTACCTGCCAAATGATTTGTCATTTTTCTTTGCCAGTCTTTTGATCCAGGCCCTTCTGCCAGACATATTGCTAAGTCCTTGGCTTTTTCTGCTGCCTATCTGTCTGCGGTTCAGTTTTAATGTGTAACTGTTGCTGTCATATTTTTATTAACAATGTAATCCACTCACAATCTGTCATGGATGTTATGGATGATGAGGATGTCTGTGCCAGACATTTTTTAGCTGTGCTGTAAAGAACCATTTATTTCTTTTTGTATGGAAGAACATTTTTAACACATTGGGGAACTCTAGTGTCTTTGTAAGACCCTCTTACATGTATTTTTGCCTGAACTTGGAATTCAGATGGACTGCTAGATGATATAGAGACTTTTTCATGTATGTTTTGTGCAAAAAAATGTTGGGTCCAGGTGATGCCTTCATAGCATAGTATGCTCAACTGTTCAATGTAAACATGCTTACATCAATCATGTGAAAATGTACTATCAAGATACAGTGTAACAGCTTGAGGCAAACTGTACTACATACATAAGTAAAATACTACATGTATAGTAGCTGTTAACCCAGGACTGTGGAGTCAGAAGCAATTCTTGGGTTCCTGGAGTTAGTCTGCAATTTACTCACTATCTCACTATATATATATATATATATATATATATATATATATATATATATATATTTATTTATTATATAATCATTTAACTAGTTAGAATCACACTGCCTGGTTTATGTTGGCAATATGATTTATATTGACAGTGTGTTGACATTGTATTTATGTTAAAAGTGACAACCATGGGAGGCTGATTGGGTAGTACGTCCTCTTCTTGACCTGTAAAACTTTAGTTTTGTGCCTAGGTTGGGTCGAACCAAGGAAATTGTACTCCCTTTCTTGGTGATTAAAAATGGCACTATGCAAATACTGTGCAATACTCTGCCATTTGACGTGCAGCAAATAGAAGAAGGGAGACCAATTGTCTGTTGTAGGGGAATTTTTCATTTTTTATTTTACCCCAAGTTCATCCGTAATTAGTATTCCCAAGGTGCCTTCCCATATGACAAGCTGCAGCCGATCCAAACCTTGTATAAGGTTATTTTTTGGATTCTGGGTTAACACAAACTTCTATAAAAGCCAAACCTTTACATACTTACTTTACATAAATAACACTGCAAATAAATCCATAATCCCCTCTCAAGGCAAAGTACATTTATTGTGTGATTACTCAATAGAATGTATCTGTACACAAACTGCTTTTAGATTGTTTTTGTTCTCTGTGAAGGACTAACATGCTAGGATAATTTTGTTTGAGTCATCAGCAGGAGACCCCTGCTATGGGAAGGCTGTTTGGATATAAATGCCTGTGTCTCATATATTGTCAAAAGCTCTTGTAGTTAAAGCCTTGTATTACGATGGTTTAATAATAGTTTGCAAGGTAACCAGGCCCACAAGTCTACACTGACTTTTATTTAAATGCTTAAAAATGCCCATACAGCTTTTGTAGGAGATTTTAAGATTTTGTAAAGACCTTTTAAACTATGTGACAGAGAAGAATTAGAATAGGGAAAACACCTCCCAAATGCCCCAAAAAGCCTAACTAAAAGCCCATCCATGTCAATGGGGGAGTCGGGAGCTTTATAGGAGTTTTGGGTGTTAACTCTTTCCAAACACTGCAGGTTACATTTTCTTTACAGCCTAGCAAGAAAATGCTCCAGTGTAGACTGGCCCGTTGGAATGAATAGGAATTTCAAATATGGGTGTTATGGATTATATTAATGTGCGCTGCATAAGGCAGCCCTTTCTTTGTAAATGGTCTGCCAATGTATCACAACAGATGGGGGGAAAAAAATGTACATTACCCTTTTTTAGCAACATTGTGCACCACAACAGTACGCACTATTGTAGCCCTGCCAATAGGAATATTGTGTCAGTCTGCTTCTCATACATTTGAATGGGTTGTTCCTGTACTAAATCTCCCATTTAGGTCCATGGGGTATTAGTGCTTGGGAATGACAGTCCAGGTTTTTACTGCCAGGGTATAGAAAGCACCCGGGTGAAGGTGGCATAGTTTACTGTATTGGTGGGGATAGGGAGGGGAAAAACTTTTTACTTTTAATAGTTTAATACTATAATATTTATGGTTTAAATTCGAGTTTGTGTACACATTCTGAAAAATGAAGATGTGCTCACGGTTTACATATAATAAAAGAAGGCAAATTGTAAACGTGACTAGTTAATGTATTCCAACAGCCACTTTGGAGATGTTATACAATTTGACAGCAAATGTTGGCAATCATGTGTGATTTATCTTGGCAGGTTCTTCTAACTTCTGTTGGGTAAGTATATTCATGGTGAACTTGGTTTATAATATTCCATTTTACAAGGCACAAATACTTGCTTGTACATATTCCAATTGTTTTGTTAACCTAATTCTACATGCCACAGAGCCGCTATAAAGCTTATTTTCCTTTTGACATGTGTGCAATTTAATGGTGTTTTTCCAGGCATAAAAATGACCCATGTCCTTTGTGGTTTGATTTAAGGAGCAGTAACTATGGTACGCACAACATGATAGCATGTCAACATGAATTACTCACGTGCCTCCACTGTAGCATTATGTACCTTTCTGTTAACATCCTATTATTTGGATCAGTATTACATTTTTCTTATATTATTTATGAAAAAGGCATTCCTACATTTTTTTTCATCATGCAACTAATATTCTCAATCTTTCATAGCAAAGCTGAGTTTTTATTTCTGCTTCATATATAATAAAGGCATACAGAACAGCCTGAGGTTATGGGTTATATGAAGCTCAGGAACCTTTAAAAAAGCAAATGAGGGTTTGACACTTGGCGTTTGCAGTGATATCAGTCATCATGTCATATAAATAACTTGACTTTGACTTGACTTAAAAGAAAATATCTCCCCACTAAAAGTACTTGGTCAAATCACAATATATAAATGTGTATTGAGAACTAAATTTTACTATTCTACTGATATTAGCTACCCTGTTTCCCCGATGATAAGACACTGTCTTATTTTTTTTTGAAGGCCAAAATATGCTCTAGGGCTTATTTTCAGGGGGATGCCTTATTTACCCATGAAGAAGACTACAGCCATTCATGTTCGGGTGAGTATAATATTTTAATTATTTTTTTTGGGTGGCTTATTTGCGGGGGGGGGGCTTATTTTTCATTTTAACATGAAAAGGGGGGGCTGTCTTATTTGATGGCCCTGCCTTATCATCGGGGAAACACGGTAGTAGTTGTTGGCCACAAACTGTTCTGATTATAGGTAAAATGTTTTTAGAACAAGCCCAGATGAATGTGATCAACTACTGCTAGCTATGTCATGGCCTGGATAAACAAGAACGTTCAGGGAAAACAATATTGCATAATCATTTTCAATGATAAAAATTTACTTTTTTTTGTAACTTTTTCATTTTTACATTTCACAAAAAAAGTCTAGAATAGAAAATTATTCTGTGCAGTAAACTTGGTTTACTAGAGGAATACTGTAATGTGAGAATTCTTAAAGTGTACCTGTCATGAAAAAAACATGATATGCCAATGCTAGTTGCCTGGCTGTCTTTGGCTGCTGTACTTATGTGTCACCAACGTGAAACAAAATTGCAGTTTCTTCAACTTATCCTATATCAGTGATATTAGAAGCATTGATGCTATTGTGTTTCAATGCCAACTACACAGGTAGGATTTTCTGAAAGAGAGATCTGCAATGGCAGCTCACATATTTTTATGATGATTTCTTTTATATGTGGCACATGACACATTAAGGATCTGTGTCGAATGTCTTGGGTCTTATTTTAATGGTGTCCATTTGATATCGGTTATGAATCTAATGAGATCATTTAGATTTCATTGACAAGCACACTTAGAGCTGGTTTTGCAAAACGATAGACTTGTATAGAAATGCAAACTGGCCTCATGCAGACATGTGTCAGACAAAAATGAATTAAGAGGTAGGGAAAGAGAAAAATAAGAATAATAATTTTGGCTGGGGGGGGAGCATATTCCTGTCTGTTTTTCTTCTCTTGCCTAGAAGATAAGTGTCAGAGAAGAGGAAGTAGTGGGAATTGTCTTGATTGAAAACCATTTAAAAGTTAAAAAAAACTCTTCCCAACCCTATCCAAAAGAAGCAAAAAGTTTTAGCTGGAGTTTGAGCTGGGAGTCTGATTCACATTTTTTCCTTTTTCTCTGCAGGAACAAACCTCTTTTGTGTTGGCCTTAAGCTAGTAAAATATTGTTTCTTCAGAAAAATAATAATGTGTGGTAGACTCCTTTTTAATGTAGTTTTCAAGGATGTTCTGTTGATAAACTAATTCTAATAAATACATTCTAATTGTATTACTTGACAAGTAGCAGTTTGAATACACTTCTGTTATGACATTTCTGTCTTATTTTTAAACTGCTTATCGGAACTTTTTTCCCTTTCGCCCCCCTGTTTTCATGTGTAGGAGGAAGCAGAATGGCTGCCTTTATTTCAGCTGCTGTTTAACTAGTCCAGCTGTGGGATGTGTGTGTGTGAGACTCTGTACAGCAGCTCAGCTAATCTTACTGCATCCTACTGTAAACACTTTTCTCTCTAAAAGTGTGTCTTCTCATACTGGAAACGCAAACATTGCAGAATTTCAAATGAAGTCGTCTATTGACGTAAGCTGAATAAAAGGTTCCTTTCAGGCCTATGTTTTTATAAGGAAAACTAGTTCTTGACAAAAATGATATGTTCCACAGGCACAGCCTTCTTATATGACTAACCCTTTGCTTCGACATTTTGCTAGTGAAATAAGAAGCACATTTGTCTTATTACCAGGAGTAGATTTTAGGACCCCCTTTTTTTTTCTTCTTCTAGTGGAACAACCTAAAGTATGTGAAGATTTTGCGGGCACAGGCCCATGCCAAGATGTCTGGCCAGTTACTCAGGTTTGGCTAAATATTTATGACCTTCTCATGGAAAATGGACACATTCTTTTCTAATTATATTAAAGCAGTTGTCTGCAGAAACTCTGTTCCTAGAAAGCAAGCTAACATTTTTTTTTTTTTTTAAAGCTGAAAGGAGGAACCTGTGTTCATTGGTCCATATGGCTTCCCTCCTGGCACTAACAAATGCCACAACTTTGAGTAATATTGGCACTGGTACATAAACGTGGAATGTCAGAGGTGACAGGAGGCAGCCAAGTGTACGATAAAATAGAATACAACGTGGTTTAGACCCTGTCAAGTTGGTTTCTGTTTTTTCTTCCATTGGGGCAAACTGTTTTTTTACTTTCTTTCCTAGAAACGAAGTAGGAAGAAAACTGCCAAAAGTAATAACTAGGAACAAGTTTACCTGTCAAAAACTTTTTTCCTTTATTTTGGGTCCCATGAAAGCTCAAACATATTCATTTTTCATAATTCTCTAACCTAAGACAATAATCACCAGGACTAATAGGATAAATCTCCAAATCTTGGATACAGAAAGCAATAAAAAGATTGCTCAATTTCCAAATCTGTCCACAGTAAATAAAAAATTTAAAAAATGTTAACATACACCTTTAACCTAAACTTGGGAGAAGAATATTCTAGTTGAAATGTTTGGCATGTAGAAATTGTCTTTGTCTCACTTTTGCTCTGCCTCTAACATCTGCTCCTAAAAAAAACCCCCAAAGACTGTCAATGACAGTATCTGATTTTAATGACAATAGATCTGTTTGGGCAGGGTATAAAATCTCCTTGGATTGCTACTACTCTTTAGCATAATGATGAGTGCTATAGTACCCACTTCTATTCTCCTTCCCTCTCGTTTCTTTGATGACAGAAATGTGTTTTAGAGATGACTTGGTAGCAGGTTTAGATCTTAAAGCACATGGAAAGTTAGTTGCCCCGAGAGTGTTCTGATGTACCCATACTCTAATAGCCCATGATCATCCCTTACTTTGCCAGCCTATTCAGGCTTTTTGCTCCCTGGACAAGTTATGTAAGTGAATGGGGACTGTGCTTTATAATTGATGTGCTCTGTAAGAATTTGTATTAATTTAAGTAAGGAATCCAAAGCTTTTTTTTTTACCAGTCAGGGCGGGTGACCTCTGGGATCACTGCAGCAATGTACATGGAACATCTCCGTCTGACAGCCATGTGTATAAAGCTCAATTGTAATGCTATGCTTTGCTTACACAGAGCTTGGAAACTGCATTACAATTTACATTATTACAAAGAGGAAATTAGCGTAAATATTTAATGAACACTGAAATCTCCAGTAACTTTTTTTTTTTTAATATTTGAAAGAGAACACCACTACATATTTGTTTTATACATATTACGTAAACCAGCAGATTTATAGCAGGTAGTTTATTTAGCCTTTTTTTGGTAATACTGTATTGTGCTTTATTGTGTAAAGGAGTGTTGAAGAGAGAGGTTTCTGGTCTAGATCTACATTTTCTCAGTTGGCTTCAGTGCCATTCAGAATGAGTGTACTCTTATCCATAGGTATGTATTAGTATGATAGGCAGCCACATACCAAGAGGATTTTCATTGCGTAGGTAAACCGTTTCCTCTAGGTCATTTTAAATGCAACATTTCCTGTTTAACTGGATTGCATCCAAGTTACCCCTAATTAAACAAAATCCAGACAGAGGAGTCTGCATTGATACTGAAGCTGCAGTCTACAGTTAATGCCGCTTTGCATATTTTATTCATTAATCACTAATGTGTCTGATCATGAAGATCCTCAGTGCAATGGTCCATTTTGTTTGAATCTGCTTACTGCATGTATAATCTAAACCACAAAGACAAAAGCTTAAAGTCTGCTAATCTCAATCATATCACATAATAGAGTGAATTACCCAAATGCCGACAGCCTGACAAGAATAGCACTTGACACCATGAACTGTAAAATGATTAACACATACGGGATTAAAACACGTGTGTTGTTTTGTTTTGTAAATGAAATGATATTTTCTAGAACCACAGATACATTTTCTTTTACGTTATTACTAAGTGTGATTTTACTATCATACAATGTGGCTTAATTAATAAATTAGAGAAATCATAGGGAAGAATGTGTCTTGCAAAAGTGTCCCCATTTAGTAATCTGTCCTCTCACTAACTCAACCATCTGTCCACCTAAATACTTGTGTTAGGTGGACTGATTCATTCACTGGTTTTCAATACAAGGGGACTGTGAGAGTAAGAACAGATCCCCTCACCTGTCCTGTAAAAGGGATGTGTATGTGTGTATAGGGTGTGTTTATGTTTGTGGGTATAAATACATATTTAATTTTAAGTAATCTGTGGTTGGTAAAATAACCTCCGCAAGCACATCTCAGAGTCGACAGATCTTAAAATCTGAGTCACAGGATCATTCTGTAAGATCCTGTATATCATCATGTAACAATGATCTACATAGCACTGCTTGTATCATTTTGGTTGGATATACCTTCTAAAGGTTGACAGTCAAAAATTTGGCAACCTCTGGAGCTGGGAAATGCTGGATTTTTGAAAATTCCGGATTTTTTAAAAGGTATACTTATCTTCACACACAGGCCAGCCTACCTCTCGCAGCACCCGCGGACATCTGGCACAGTTCAAGGGAGCAGGCAGCAGTGACGTCTCCGCGTGTATTTAGTTTAGCAAGCAAGACCTAACAGCTGTTTCTGCAAAACAGTGCCATGAAAACATTAGTGGCCAAACAATGTACCTGTATTGAAAATGTGATCCGAAATTCCTGCCGGTAAACTGAAGGACCCAGATTATGGATGGCCGGATTTTCGATTTGTCAACCTGTATAATTAAATTTAAAAAAACCTTTCCTTAGTGTAAAATTATCTACTTACTAGACCAGGGCTCCAGTTTCTATAAAAAATAACTATATAATGGTAAAAATTAAGATTATATATTCAACATTAACCCTGTCTTTCACATTGCTGTGCATGACACCACTATCATTCCAGCAAGATTCAAGGGAAATGTAGAAGCTGCCCAAATCAGTCAAAAAGGCACCTTGCCCAATGCAAGAGTCTTTTCACAGGATTTATCTGCTTTGTATTCTCCAGGTGGGAGAACATGGAGGGATCATGATATCGTCCTCACCTGCCGAGCATAGTCACCAGCACACTCAAATGCTCAGATAAAGGGGAACAATAATTGATTACATGAAATAATGCTGCCTGATGAAGGGGGTGATGTGAGCATCCGATCAGTGCTTTTTTCTGTGTGACTAGTAAGTGGTTCTCTTTAATACACAAATGATTTTTTTTTTATTTTCACAGAGAAATTGATTGCCTATCAACGGGAATTTCATGCTTTAAAGGAGCGCCTGCGCATTGCTGAACATCGAGCCCTACAGCGCTCATCTGAGCTACATGCAATACTGGAGCAGTTCCGGAAAGCCGTATCTGAGGCAAATGGGAGCAGAGATGCATTGAGTCACTTCTCAGGTAAAATTTTTAAAAAATTGTGTTAACAATGCTACGGTGACCCCATATGACCCCTGGGACAAAACAATTGTCTATGAGTTCTGTGGAACTGCTGTAGGCTCTTGATCTGTGTAAGGTGCGTGTGTAAGGTGCCCTAAGAAAAGCCATGGTGATCTTACTTAGGACTAAAGCTGCGTACACACGGCAAATTTTTCTCGCCCGATAATCGGTATCGGCCAATTATCGGGCAAAAATCTGCCGTGTGTACAGTCGGTCGTCGTCCATCGTCCGACGACCGTCCTGGCGGATCCATGGACGACGACCGATCCTAATGAAAGGGAAGGGGAGAGCGCGCAGCAGGGTGCCGCTCCGTCGCTCTCCCCCTCCCCTCTCCATAGAGCATGAACGGTGCTGTATGTACAGCATCGTTCATGCATCGTGCAGTCTTTTCTCGTTGGAAAGGATCGTGAAAGATCCTTTCCAACGAGAAAAATTGCAGGTGTGTACGCAGCTTAAGACCATTCACAAACAAATACTTTAACTATTATTGTTTGTAGTTAGGCTGTTATGTATTGTAGTGTGCTCACATTACACAGACCATACATAAAGAACACTTGCATCTTGAGCCCTCCTGTTGACATCTGTCACTGTGAAGAAATAATCCTGCACTGTACCTAATGAACCTGTCTCAATCCCTGCTCCTAATTGCTAGTGTGCTGAATTGGAATTGGTAATTGGTGTGATTGTTTTCCAACACTGGTCTTTATAAACACCATTTACCTCTGTTTCGAAACTCATGGTGCTAGCAATGTTTTTGGACTTTCAGGAAACCAGAGCACATCAAGCACATGAAATCTCTTACATAAATTGAGACTTCAGTTTAGCCATTCTCAACCAAGATTTCCCCGGGGATTGCTAGGGGTTCCTTGAGCTGTGGCTAATTGTCTTCCAATTGATAGTGCCTGCATAGGTCTGAAACTAACTCCATTTGACAGAGCCAGCAGCATGACATAAGATTAGCTTTCTGTAAGCATGGTATTCCGACCACCACTGTAATTAGGACATCTTTCTTACTACCAATGTAAGGTACATTCCTCCCCTTGACCCCTGATAAAATCGCAGTATGCCAAAACACCTGTAATAAATCTAGTATTTTCATTAACAGCCATATTAAAGTGCACTTAATTCTTATTTTTTTCTTATTACTTTTATTGGAAATGCAATATTTGTTGGAGATCATTTTTTCAATAATGTATTTATTTTCAAATCATGTGGTGCTGGATTGGGTTGCCTAAATATTTATGTTTGGAGTCAATTTGCTGTAAATTGTAATTGGAAAAGTAGTTAGGGATTCCTATATCCAGCAGAAATAGGATATATTTTGTCCATTTGACTTTGAAACCTGAATACACGTCAAAATCTTGAATAATACATTAGGTGCTTCCATGGGATTGCAAGGGATAAACCAGATAAATTTGCACGCTATCTTCAAATGTTAACACTTTTCTGTTGTGTTAAAGTTGTCCATAGGATGGTGACTGGGTCTATGGATAGACTCTGCTTTGTTGATAAACATATTAACCCTCGCATATAGCTGTAGTTTTAAGTATTTCAAGAATCTCAAATTCTGAAGGGTTGTTAAAATGAAAGCCAAAATTGTTTTTAATGCAAGCATTATTATGGGTTTATTTAATTCCGTGAAAAGCAACATGTAATTATAGCTTTAAAGGATATAAACCATGTTTTATCACTACTTGGCAAGATCTTATTATCTTGAATAACAAAGAAAGAAGGCAAATTCTTCTACAAGAGGTTCTTGTACGCACTCAGCTTTATACCCTAAGGGAGCATGCACTACACCCCATCTGTTCTCTTTCCATATGATGCACCCCTATCTCTGTCATGCTGTTTTCCCATGCACATTTTCTATTGTCAATGGCAGGACCACCAGTGTTTAAGACCCCTCCCCCCACACACAGACTTTTCAGTCCTGTTTCCTCCCACTCCCTGAAAGTATTTTTAACATTTGAAGCATACATAATATATTATTGAGTTCTGCCAATTTTCCCCATCTTCTGTACTACCTAGCATAGTTCTGATGTGTCACAACAATATTATGCATTAACTTATTCCTACACTATCGTATACTTTGACACCAGACAAGCAGTATTCAAAGGTAAACCACTGAACTCATAAGCACTCATTATTTTCATGTACTTATCTGCAAGAAACCACTAACAAGTGCTCAGAATTACAGAGCAGTGCCTGTGATTAACAAATGTGGCTACAGGCGTGTAGATATAAAAGTAGAAAATCCAAAACTATTTTTTCATTTTCTTTTAATTAATGGCAGATATTGATAAGATCTAAAGGTAAATTGAATTGGCTTGGTATATCTAAAAACTATTAGAGAGAAAAATACAAGTATACAAAATATCTATTAGAGATAGCCATCTCTCACTCTTATATAGCTAAACATTACGTTCTAACATGCGGTGCTTTCTATATTCCTATCAGAGTTTTACATTTTTTCTGTCTGGTAGAGCGGGAGAGTAAAGAAAATTGGGCTGCTATGTGCCTGCAGACTCTGCAGAGTTATACTGGCTAGAGACTGAATATCTGCAGATGTCATGTTATATACAGGCCACTGATTTTGTTGTGACAAACATGACAGCATTCCTGTAAACATACATTGTTCAATGCATTCCCTAAAACCTCTTTTATATTCTGTATATTGCTACAATTAGTTGGGGAGGCATACTCTGAAAACTGCATAGTAGAGAGTGAAATATTACAGGTATAATATTCTGGCACTTTGGATGCTCTCTTCCCGTCCCCATAAGGATGTAGAAATCTCCCACTGGGGACTGATACAAACCTCACTGATGTTCAAACTCTTCTTTATTCTGTATGGAAAGGTCTATACAAATGTTTGCTTACAAACAAACCAAAATCCACCAAAGGTGGTAAGGAACTTTAAATTTGGTATTGAAAATAGTAATTTATATAAATTGTGTAAAATATATAAAATTGTGCAGTTACATCATCAGTAAAACATGAGGAACTCTTTCATTAAATTCTCAACACGTTTCACAGGCAAACGGCCACTTGCTCAGGAGAAATCAAGTCATTGATTGACTATTGCGTGGTATATCAGACCTGGTCTGATGAACTGACCCAGAAGTTTGTTTATAGCTAAATTATCTATCTATCTATCTATTTCCAGAGATTTCCTTAAAAACATTATCAATTCATACATTCAATATATAACACATGGTATAGTCATTGTATTATATTAAAATATTTTTTCTCGTTGCAGATGAAGCTCAGAAACTGTTCAAAGATTTAACTAATAGAAAATCACTACAAGTGCCAAATATTTACTACCATATGCCTCATTTATTAAACCATGAGGGAAGCCTTCAGCCTGCTGTGCAGGTTGGCCTTGGAAGAACAGGAGGTAGGTAATTCCAAAAGAAATGTACAACCCATTGCTATCCATCTGTAAGTAACAAGCCTGTCATAGCAATTGGGAGAATGATAGATTGAATCTTGTTATATTAAAATCTGTTGTTTCACTTTTTATAGTTTCATAGTCCTTTAAAAAGGATTTCCCACTTTTGGAAACCCCTGATAGTATATAGTTCTGAACAATGGGTCTAGAAATGATTGCCTTCTAGTTAGGTCACTGCCACTGAAGTGGTTCACATGTGCTTATGGCTGGTGTCCATTTAAGCATTCTTCACAATATGGGAACTACCCAAAACTCGATATTACTGTATTTGTATTGATGCATTTGCCATATCAAGCTATCATCACAATATTCAGTTTTCAGATCTGTAAGAATTGGAACATATTAAAGGCCCATAGCTAAAATAGCGCATTTTTTTCATGCTCTTGACTATCTGGGCTTTACATTTTTAAACCAGTTTTATAACCATCTATACTTTGTAGGTAGTAAGGGGAGTTCTGCAATCACATTGCAAAGAATAATCGGTCATGTTCAAGAAAAAGGGGGAAAAAAACAGTTTTACTTGCATATGATCGCATGGTTGGATTGGATGATTAAAGTATGTACAACGTAATCTCTTTCATAAAGCTAAATAAAATTTCCCTATTAAAGCTGACATGTTCAATGCGTTTAAAAGTAAGCTCTTGGCACCATACGACTTTTCTATGTAAAGGAAACCCATTTTTTTGACAACTGTATGTGCATTCCTCCCATTCGTGAGATGGGGGTTATGTGTCCTCTAAAGATGGAATAATAAACTAATTTCTTTAGACTCTTATAACAAGTGGTGAATGCTCTTTTCTCAGTTTAAGGAAAACCAAGGTGTTTAGCCAGCCTGGTGGTTGGACAGTGGAAGATTAATAGGAGCCTGTTGAGCTCTTCACTCTAATGTCTTCTGCTCCCATTGTTTTCCTTGTCAGGACATTTGGATGGAGCACAACTGATTGCCCCCTTGTCCTGCCCTTCTCTCTCCCATTGTAATTACTGCTGTTCAAGGGGGGTACAAAGCTGATATCCACTAAACACCAGCTGTTTATAAATCCTATTTATTGATTGATGAATGAACGTAAAGCTGCATTTAGGGCCCAAAGTCCCTCTTTAACATCTGCTTTGTTTTTCTTGTAGTGTCAATAGTAATGGGCATCCCTACTGTAAAAAGGGAAGTTAAGTCTTACTTGACTGAGACGCTACATTCCCTGATTGATAAATTGTCTCCAGAGGAAAAACTTGACTGTGTTATAATAGTCTTCATTGGAGAGGTAAGAACTTATTTAATATCTAACAGATACTAAAGTATGTAAAAATGCATATGACATTACTTAACCCAGCTGTAGAATACTCTGAAATCATGTAGAAATGGTTGCAATCATGATCATTGGGTACATTGCAGCCCTTGTAGCATTAGAATAGAAATGTTTAAAGTGTTTGTAAAGTGTTTGATTTAAATATTTGTTTCATCATCCTTTGATACATTCAAAAGCAGCTAGTCACCGGCGGCCTCATTACAGCCCTCCAGAAATGGCCATATAGCATGTATTATTATTATTAATAATAATAATAATAATAATAATAATATTAATAAATAGGAATTATATAGAGCCAACATATTACACAGTGCTGTACATACATTTTTAGAGAGTGGTTTCTGTAACAGTGGATCATGCCTGCTTAATGACTGATAAACTGGTCACTTGGAGTTTGAATCAGAAGCTTGGATGACCGGGAGACAATGCAGCATTTTTGGTAAAAAATACTACCATTTGCAGAACCATGACCATGACATGAACCATGACTGTAGGACCAGTATTCTGATTATTGATAGTATTACATGGTGGTTACATTGTAGCAGACAGGTAGCTTTTATAGGGGATGTGTATTTTAGAATATGCTGTTTTTTTCTGATGACATACATTATTAAAGATAACTTGGCTTTCTGTTTTATTTTTATTTTATTTTACAGACAGACCTTGATTATGTGCACAGTGTGGTTGCAAGCTTACAAAAAGAGTAAGTTTTTATGTATACATTTTTTTAGACCTGCCAAAATATATGTATCCATAGATATATTTGTCAGCCAGTTTCTGGTTTTCTGTACTTGTTTAATTATTACTGTGAGTATATATTAATGAGAGTCCTTAAATGCTTACTGACATAATTATTCTGCTTTTAAAATGTTTTCATTGCTCTGCTAATGATCTATTCCTCTCTTATGTAAAGGCCACATGTGGCTTTTGCCTTCCTCTGATTTTGCTTATAGCAGCCTCTAAGCAATAAATGACCTACCTATCCTTTCACCTGCTGCTTTTATAAATGTCTCATAAGCAAGTGTGACAAGGACAAGTATATCATTACTATAAAAAAGTTTTTTTTGAATACTTATTAAAAATAAAAAAGCAGTTACAAGGTAATGTACTTTTGGGACTTAATATTGTGAGAATAAGGCAGTAGTCTTAAAGCATTTTTTAAACCACATACACAATTGTAATCTATTGTAGTTTCTCAGTTCTTAGATGTGGTACATTCCTTTTTTTGTAGTCGTTACCCTGTTCTGCTTTCCTGATTTAGGCTTTTAATACCTTCTCATCTTCTTTACATAGAGGGAAATTGTTATATAGATCCCAGTAGAGAACTGGGGGAGCAGATAACATTGTTCAAGAATTTGGTTCTGTACACAGGAAGGACAATGAAATTCTGCCAAGATCAACACAATATTTTGTACTTGCCAACAATGTTATTGGTAAGGAAAAATTCCAGCCCCCACATCTAAGCACTGGTAACCTGCAACGTAGTACACAATTGTTTCTGGGATCAAATATACTTTAGACCAGTGTAGTATCAGGCTGAAGCACTGTGCTGCATGAAAATGTGGCCCCAGGATGAAACAGGCTGGAGACCTCTTCCTAATACTAATGTCTCTCCCATAATGACTTTTTTCCCTTTATTTACCGAAATGTCATCTTGAAAAAAAAATACAACTCATCCACTGTAGTGTGTTACAGGCATGACTAAGAGACAGACTTCAGATGGATAGGGGCAAAGAGCGGCTCCAGGCCACATCAATGTGCTCTTTTGTTGGACGGAGTATCTCACATAGGCCTGAGGTGAAAGGTTATTTGAAGGATATTAAGAGTCTGTGCTGCTGTGCTGGAGAATCCATGGTCCTCAGGGAACAGAGCTCTGCACCATTGTGCTTTTTGTAAAATGGCAGATATATTGCAGCATTTCTTCAGCTTATATTGTTGCTATTCAGTTTATTGGAAGCCTCTGTGGTTATTTTTAGCCTGCTGTATTTCACAGAGATCTTTAATGCTTATGTCTTCTTTGGCTGGTAGCTGTAGTAGCTTTGTTACAGTGTTGCTTACGGGAAAGAAAACATCTATGGGATTCCTTTCCTTCTAGTCTTCCTTCATGTGCTGTGACATTTATATTGCTGCTGGAAAATCTATGCCTTCCGTAACTACAAACTAGCTCAAATTAAGTCACTGACATTTTCTGCTTTCCTATTAAACACAGATAGGAAATATTTACCCGTGCTGGTTTTATATTAATGCTAGTTAGGTACAATAGAGGTGTAGAAATGTCTGACGAGAACTCGTCTTGTTGTCCTCTGCAGCCAATCAGATTTTTCTTTTTGTACTCCTCTCTAATATTAATTTTAACTGTGGTTAAATTGATTTAAACAGCATCTTCTATAATAATATAGGACTATATTTCTACAATATCATGTATTTGTGGCCAGCAACCAGATAACGACTAGTTAGATTTAGAGTGGCGCTGAAATATGGCAACTGTAGAATTAATTCTTGTATGTAATTAATTCTTGCATGAAATAGGAGTGCTGTACATATAGCATTGTACTGTTTTTCGGATAGGGGAGTAGAAAGGATGAGCTATTGGCTCGCTGCCATTCTTTACTCCATAGGAAAGTAAAGCTGTCACAGCAGATTGATAAATGGCTTCGGGGGAATCTGCTGTACTTATGCTAGATTTTCGCCATTGTCATGACTGTCTTGGGATACAATCACCTAATTTGTGTACATAGGTTAAAATTCAAATTCCATATGCTAATGGTGATCATGAACAATATATACAACTTTCAAAACTTTTGTAAAACTGATCTGAAACCATCTGAATAATAAAAGGCTGCTTGTTTCCAAAATTAGCTTTTATTTTGCTGAATGGTAATAGGATTGTCTTTTATTTAATTTCTTGAGAGATTGAGATCTTTGCTTTGTGGATTGACCTTTTTTTCTTTGATATTGGGCTTAGACAGGCAGCACCTATAGCACCATATTCTGTCAATAATTTTGATTTTATCCTTTTAATTAGATTCTCTGTAGAAATTGGCTCTGGTTTAGTAGAAGTAATCTCTCCTCCTGCTGCCTATTATCCAGACTTGACAAATTTAAAGGAAACCTTTGGAGATTCAAAGGAGAGAGTCAGGTATGTCATAGCAAATACACATTACTCCAGTGGAGCTTTGTAAAAGCTTCTCATTCTTTCCTTCTGTGTTGTACAAGTTATGAAGATAGTTTAACATTTAATGGGTAGATGTAGTATATATTTTTAGTCAGCACATATTTTATTATGTATACATATTTACTTTAAAGTGAAACCCCTTTATAATAATGTTGCTTTGTATTCAACAATACATTGTTATAGTTGTTCATTTTTGTTTATGTATTTTTTTTTTTTTGTTTAAGCACTGTTTGAATTCTGTATCTCCCTTTTTGTGGTAGTCCTTGGGGAGAAGCAGCACAAAGATAATTAGTTCTGCTGATAATAATGAGCTCATCTGTTTGCTGCTGCTTCTTCTTTTTTTTTTACTATGCACTTACAAAATATGGTAAAGACCAGACCTGTAAGTGTGACATAAAACAGCTTCTTCATAATGACTTTTACTTGTGTATTGAACAGTTTCCCTGGAGGTCAGTTAAAAAAATATATAACTTTTAAAGTCACCCCTACATTATTACATGATTATTCTTTGTATAATAATATTTAGATTTTTAAAATGAATTTGAAGCAAATATATGCTATTATTTTTCAGATGGAGAACCAAACAGAATTTAGACTATTGCTTTCTTATGATGTATGCTCAGCGGAAGGGTATTTATTACATTCAGGTAATTTTCTGTTTACATCATAAGATATAATGTTAACTGGAATATAGAAATTTAGAAAGTGTAACGGTAATCCGCTTTTCTCCTCCTTTTTGTATATGTGTGTGCACTTATGTGTACAGAAGCTCTTTAAATATGCAGAAATCCTCAGGTCACTTTAGTGCTCACTTTCCAAACTTGTGTCATTGCCTTTTTCATTTTCATTTTCTCATTCAGCTTGAAGATGATATTGTTGCCAAACAGAATTACTTCAGTACTATCAAGAACTTTGCACTTCAGTTATCTTCAGAAGACTGGATGATCTTGGAGTTTTCCCAGTTGGGATTTATTGGTAAGGAAGGTGAAGTTCACCGGCTACTACATTTTACCTGTGGCTAAGCAAAGTGACTAGCTAAAATATTAGTAACATATAACATATTATAACATATTCTACCAGTATAGTGATAGCAATATCAATGAGCTATTCCAGGTAATACTGCTACTGAATCTTTGCATATCCTTCCCTTTCTGTTCCCATGGATTCATTTTGTAAATTTCCAACCAGTTTCCACAGACCATTTAAAAGATCAGGTTTTGAAGATTTGATATTTGAAGGTTGCTCAAGCCAGAACATAGGCAGTTGGTATTATAGTAAGCAGATTTTTACATTGGAAGTAATTGGGTAACATTAGTTTAAACTGAGAACTGTGGCATCAGCTTCCATGATTTTAAATGCAGAACCTTTTTGTGTACCACTGTATACAAGTAC
Organism: Pyxicephalus adspersus; assembly: GCF_032062135.1. Taxonomy (NCBI): domain Eukaryota; kingdom Metazoa; phylum Chordata; class Amphibia; order Anura; family Pyxicephalidae; genus Pyxicephalus; species Pyxicephalus adspersus. The sequence goes on along the minus strand of NC_092858.1, from coordinate 68,540,111 downwards.
CTGTATACAGCTTGGTAAGCAAATTGTGGTATGGATATCAATGATCGTGTTTGGATCAGCCTTTCTCGATGATTTTAACATATAGCAACCCTTGATATAATGTTCAGGTCTTCAGGGAACCCCTCCTATAATTACTATACCCATGATTTATAGTACATTAGTGAAGTGGTCAGTGGGAAGAATGTTTTTTTTTTTCTATAGTACTGGCCATTGGAAAGAAAGTCACCATTACTGATCTCCAAAAAGAACATTGGTATCAGTGGCAACAAATTGCTCTTAGCTCATGGAACCCCTAGCAACCTCTGGAGGAACCCTAGTTGAGAAACGCTGATCTAGACAGATAAATATTCATGGAGAGTCCATCTATAGGAACATTCATTTATTACCATTAGTGACGCTGGTCACATCTGCAGCATGGTTGCTTTTAATTGACTCTTTAGTGGTTTTGCTCAGGTAATTTACATCTCTTTTCTGGGAATTGCTTACGCAGGAGAATCAAAAATGAGACCCATGAAAGGCATGGCTTTATCTCCTTTCCTTAGACCTAAATATTTGTTTTAATGTTTTTTGTTTAACTGTGTTTCTGAAGTTATGACTGACAAAAGTCCCTTTTGGTACGGCAGAAGAATAGTTTATATGCATGTGCATATATAAGTGCAGTGTATAAACCATAAAGCAATCTGCTGTTTGTTTGGAGTTAAAAAGCACTGCTTGATGGCTTACAGCAGCAGCCCACATATCACGTGATTGGGTTTCATGCAGTGCACACAGATGTTCTGTTATTCAGCCCCTGGTCTAATCTTATCCAAATGGCTAGTTATGTTTGTTTTTATGTAAATTGCGATTTGAAAGTGTGCTTTGAATGTTATTCCCATGGTGGAAACAAACTTTTTTTTTAATATCCTGAGATTACTTTATGGATAGCACTATGTCCTTGCAGAACTTGGGTCCAGGTTTGTGTAGAAATTACATTTTTCCTCTGGGTGCTGTGGTTTTATTTCCACACCCCAAAAGATATTAGTAGAATTTATGTGTGTGTCAGGGATATGGGTCTGTAAGCCTTCCAAGGGCATGCAAATGTTTCTGAGTTATCAGTATATGTTTGTTCTTTATAAAGTAAAAGAAAATGAATAGGGCTGAGCTGTAAAATAAATTCTAATAGATATTTTCCCCTGTAGCCTCACTTGGTGGTCCGTGTGCACACTGGATCGCCTGTTTCCAACATAAGAGTAATCTTCTTTTTTCAATTTTATTAGACATGCATTCTGTCATGTGTTTTGTGTACTGTATTGTATGCAAAGCAGCATTACCATCAATTGTGAAATAAGAGAAACGCATAAGCTTATTGCATTTTGTATGTATTGTATGGGGATTAAAAGCTTTACCTATGGTGAAGTTGTCAAATAACAACCTCCAAACCAAATACATGCACCCTTGTCTACTTCTTATTTTCATCTTCTGTGTACCTGACTGTGACTGTGTACCTTCATACTGCAGTCCCATTTATTCCTTTGGGTAAGCCATAAGCATGGTGGCCCCAGTAATAAAGTTGTCCTTTGAGAATATATGTGAAGAAAATATGGTGCTGTAAACAATTTAGAACCTGGTGCAGTTTTCTCTTTAGCACCTTTTTAGCTGTGCTCCCCACCCGGCACTTTTCAGTAACCACCCAGCTTGGGAGAACACTATGGCCGTAATGGTGGATGAAAAACAAGAATCCCAACGGGTTTAGCCATAAATACATAGGTAAGTAATAAAAGACATTAATTTCCCAGAATCCACAACCTTAACCAAATTTTTCCACTACCTGCCATCCTATTGTCCTTTTAAGAATGCTTGGGCGTTTCTTATCAGACTGTGGAATGGCTTTTGGTGGAACGTCACCCTGAAAACTGTTGAGCAACATTTTTAACTGTCTTTGGATTGTGCATAGAAAATTACTACTGTATATACTTTTTATACTCCCTCCTAGAACAACAAACACCCTGACCTGACAAACTAAAAATCATTTTATTACCAGATATGTGAATTAAGTATTTAGAGCAGTGATCTTCAGTCTGTTCTAGATTACTGCAGCCCCTGACTAATTTAGTAGCTGGTTGTAATACCTTGCCTACTATCTTCTGGGCAGACATTTGTCCTGTTTCTGTTCACATACCAACAATGTTTAGGGAATCTAGTGTAGATCAAATCCTAAACTGCAGAATCAAGTAACTTGATTCATTAGGTCAGTTAAATATATACCATTTATCAGATAACATAAATAGTATGGCAGCATCTCACAGAGATGGTTATTATACAGTAATATTTTCTGATTCTATCTACATGGTTATTCATCAGACCATATGGCAGTTCATCTTCCAGTTGTAGGTAGCAGTAGGCTGTGAACTATTCCTGATTTATCTCTGCCTTCTGAGAATGAGGTCAGTATGAAATAAAACAAAAAAGTTTACAATCTGAATAATCAGAAACACAGATCTTTGGCTGATTTTGATATCAAGAGGTTTTCTGTTGAATGTTCCCCAGCTCATGCATAAAACAATATAGAGCATTCAATGGGATTTGATGTACATTATGTGTATCAGATCTATGACATTGCATTATGTGTTTTCATTTCAGGGAAAATGTTCCAAGCACCGGATATAACACTCATTGTTGAGTTCATTTTTATGTTCTATAAGGAGAAGCCTATTGATTGGCTCCTGGATCATATATTATGGGTTAAAGTCTGCAACCCAGAAAAAGACGCAGTAAGTAGTGGTATTGCAATATTTATTTTTCTTTTCTGTGCAGTTACAGTTTCTGAAGTCTTTGAAGACTGAATTCTGGAAAACACAAGATTATTATGGGTTTTTCCAAGTCAATGCGGACTGTCAATGAGATGTTTTTACTCGGAAAGACCTAAAGACTATAATTTCTCTTATGTTGGTCTTTAAATTGTCTATAAATATATAAGCATAAATTCTTATGCTTTTCACACCAGCACCAGCATTTGTTGAATGTTTTATATGTCATTTATTTTTTAAAATTGTATACATTCTTCCAGTTGCAGGAAATTCTTGCGTATTATATAGCGTTGTTCTTTTTGCATGACTATTTTTATTGTCAGATTAGATTGCTTGTCTGATGAATAACAGCCTAAAGAAAAACACTTCACATTATTCCTAGGTAGAATGATGCTAGATTTAAATTGTCAGCCTCTTTTACCATTAGTTTGTGTATGAGTAGCCCAGTAAGTAAATAGTAATTTTTTAACAAGTACCTCTCCTTAAGTGAACGTGTGTTGTCATTATGGTCATACATGGACTGTTCATAGTGGCAATGTGTGTTGGGTGATGTCATCTTTCATTTACTCAATATGGTCTTGGCAGCATTTACCTATGATTGCACTTATCATAAATCATTTTTTCATTGTCTCAATTAGTGAAACTTTATCCAATTGTGTAATATGTTGTGTTCTGTTTAGATATGGTATTTTAAAGTGCCAATTAAAGCTTATTATCCAATAATAACTGGATATAATATACTGAAAATATATATATAATTTTTGTGCCAGATCCTAGAAATTATATATGAACATGATGACATTTTTTGTATTCATAAATTAACATTTGTATTTAGTACTGATAAAGGGTAATTGTATTCACTGACTTATTCTGCTTTTCCTCATTAAGAAACATTGTGATAGGCAGAAGTCCAATCTTCGAATCCGTTTCCGGCCATCTTTGTTCCAGCATGTGGGACTGCACTCCTCCTTAGCAGGAAAGATACAGAAACTTACAGTAAGTTATAGCACTTTTTCCTCACTCATCCTCCCATGTACGGCAGAGGAGAAAAAAATTAAGATGGGTAGAGTTTACACCCTGAAAATAGAAATGATATTCATAGCATGGTATTTAAATCTTTGCAGCGTGGTATTTTAATCTTTGGAAAACATAAATGCATCATGATCTTGTGCAGTTACACTGTGATGTGCTTATAATTCCTGGCTCCCTGCTCCGCTATGAATGTATAAATAGGGTGGGAAGGTTTAACACATACATTATCCTGGGCTGTATACAAATGTCTACAGTTTAGCCAAAGGATTGTCATCCATGGGAAAAATAAAGATTAATATACAAAAAAGTACAGCATAAGCTGCCGGAAATGTGTATGTGCAGCCAAATTCATTCTTGAATAAGAAAGGGTTTAAACCCCTATCCAACTAATTTCTGCTTAGGAGGGAGAAAATACCCAGAAAAACCATTCATTTCTTGCTATGGGGGGACCCCATTATTTTTGCCTGATTAAAGACAATAAATCAATACAGATGTTAGGGGGTGATGTTTACTTTAGTTTAGTTTATCTGTTCTACATTATGAATAACACCAGATTTCCTAATTTATTTCTGTTTTTATGACAGTTTCAGTATCACAGAAACCTGAAACTTTATTCTGTCAACAACAAGCAAAGTTTTGCATGCACTGACACTTTTAAGGCCAACTTCATCTATCTCAGATTTTCCAGTCATTTCAAATTACCATGGACAGCCATTACTGTTAAATGGACAGTAGCCAACTTAATGGAAAGCAACTGATGTATTTTCTTAACAACCTGTCCATCTAATTGATTTTTTAAAACATCGTCTGTTCTGTTTCCTACTTAGGATAAAGATTTCTTGAAACCATTGCTACATAAAATTCATGTGAATCCACCAGCTGAAGTCTCTACGTCTTTGAAAGTATATCAAGGCCACACTCTAGAGAAGACCTACTTGGGAGAGGACTTCTTCTGGGCAATCACTCCCATTGCTGGAGACTACGTCTTATTCAAGTTTGATAAACCAGTATATGTAGAAAGGTTAGGATTTATACTACATGTTATCATAGTGAATGCTATTGCTATTATGGTGAAAGGATATTAAGGTAATCCATGTACAGGGTATATATGATTGTATCCAAGTAGAACATGTAAGATCGGGCCATTGCTTAATGGTCCAACTACAACACTTTTATCTTGTATGCTTTGGAACGCCAAAGAAAGCTCTACTAAGAAAAAATTTGGTTTGAACCCGGAGTTCCAGTGCTGCTGTAGAAAAGGTAGTCCAGCTTTGAACTTGTCTTCTAAAACAGGGGTCGCCAGCCAGTGGTCTGCGAGAAAAGTTTAGTGGTCCATGGCCACCAATCAGGAGAATGAGTCAGAAGAAGGACCCTGCTGGGAGGGGCGCACTGGCCAGAGCTTTGTCTCTGGACACAACCCGTCCACTCTTCTATCGCAGGCATCAGACCTGCAATGGGAGAGTGTTCTCAAAGGGGATTCTTCCCCTTTGAGTGACACACGGCTTTCCGCCCATGCGTGATCCGGAGCCCCTGAGTTTAGTGGTCTGTAGGTCCAAAAAAGGTTGGCAACCACTGTTCTAAAGGGCTACAAACGAATGATTGGCAAGGGTATGAATTAAATCACCCCTCTTGGGCTTCACTTCACCAGTCTAGGTGTTAGCCACTTTCCTTACAAGTATAGTGAAAGTAAAATTTTAATTGTAAAAGTAAATGTTTTTATAGTAATATAAATAAGTGTGTGTGTTGGAGGGGGTGGGAGGGATGGAAAACTGTAGCAGCGTATGATGACAAGCAGTAATTGGAGAGTGGCCTGTTTTTGTTGGAGTTTCCAAAATTCATACAAAGATAAAATACTAAATACAACTTTTAGTAGAAGTACTACAACTGTAGTACTCATTCAATCTCCTGTTCTGTCCCCAGCAGACTCGCTGCTTGTAAATTTATCTGCTTTCTAATTTAGCATCTGGTATTAAATTGTTGACTGATGCCATGTGTCATTCAGTCCACTTGCTGTGATCCAAACAATGAGCTCCTACTGGGGGTGCATCATCAAAACCCCCTGATTTCTGCAGGGGTGCTACCATATCAATATGTGGTGACATTGTTGGCAGCATTGATTGAGGACCCATCTACCACCAGACAAACAAGAGAAGAAAGAGGTCCAATTACTCAAATGAAGACTGAAAGATTTAGTATATATATATTTATATATATATCTATAAATCTAAAATCTTCAGAAGTTGCCGTGATTGGGGGTGGTGACCAAATAGATTTGCAGCTGGGCACCTGTACTGTAGTAAATTTAGAAGTCTATAAAACTGAAGAAGATAACTATCATGGGAGAACCTGGGTGATGGAATTGATTTCTAAAATAATTTGCTATTTGGCAAAAGGTTTGAATTCTGGAGCACAATAATTCCAAGTTTGCTAAATCACCAAGGTTCCCTCATGATAGTTATCTTCTTCAGTTTTAAAAAGCTTTAATACATCAGGCCCATTGGTTCAAATTAGTGCACTTACAATTGTATTGCCATTTCTGGTTTAAAGGCAAAAAAACATATTTAATTTGCATAGATGCTGGCAAATAAATCTTGTCATGATCTCATCTGCATCTTCTGGTGTATGGAACATACACAATGTCTGATTGGGTTAAACCTTCAATCAAACTACTCCCCATAAATGTCATGGTAAAATATGGTTTGCTTGGAAGACTTATTTGTCTTTTTTTTTTTTTTTTGGCAATTCGACAGTCCGGGAAGATTGAATAAAGGCCCGCAGATTGGCCATGTTTAATTTAATCTTTTGTTTCATATATGCCAGAGAAAGACAAACCCTTTGTTTGCATAAACCAAATATTATGCAGGATTATAAATTTAAGTGCATTTGTATAGCTATTGTTCAGGATGACGCAATCTGAACTGCTTATATAAATTAAAGCACAAGATGGATCCCTCTATAATTTTATATGATTAAAATATGCAATTACTTCAGCAGCTGCACAGATCAGAAGCACACAGCTCTGCCAGATAATTTATTTTTTGCAGCAAACCAACTGTCATTAGTTTAATACTGAGTAGAAATAATATTAGCTGGAGCGTATTGAAGAGAAATGTAATTTGATTTAGTGAACGTCGTTTATATTGCTGTGTATATTAGCATAGGCACCTGATCTTTTATTTCCAGTAAAAGTGGCTATGCAACTCTTCTATAGGAATAGATTGTACTTTTATTATAGAACTGCAATTAGTCTTATTGTGCTTATTGGGAGAAATGAAATTAGGTTTAATAAAAATGCTGCACCGCAATATGCATATTACCATAGGAATCTGCTATTTTCCTCCCAATGAATGTGGCTAGCCCTCTTTTGAGCATGAAATTGATTTTGCTTGATTAAGGAGCTGCAGTTTGGCTCATGTACTCATTGTTTACCCAGACAGTGGGTAATGTTAGGTATCCAAAAGATGTAAAGAACATACTGTATATACCTGAGTAAAAAATAGACTCTTTGCCCTCAAAATGCCAATAAATACGATTTTTGGTTTATTTTTTAACACTAGTAAATTGCGCAGTGAACCCCAAAAAAAAAATGTGTAAAAAAAAAAAAATAAAAAAAACACTTGCAAAGACAAGTGCAGTTTGTTCCACATTTTACATAAGAACACACTGCCATCAACTAGTGACCAACAGTAATGCAAAAAGAGTAAGAGCAAGTCACCCATCATACCGCAAAACTGCAAAATAATGTCATTCGTAAAAATGGGAAGGGGGGGGGGGGTAAACTGACTGAAACAGATAGATTGAGTCGATATGATTTTAATCCCCCCCCCCCTTTTTAAAATTTAAACAATTCCACACAATTATACAATTTTGGCAGTTCCTTTGTTTTGAATGTTAGCAGTGATGGCTGCATTTTGTGCCATAGGTTTGAGTCAGTGGTAGTTTTCCCATTTCTCAAGTAAAGTTAGGCATCTTGGTTTATATTTGAGTACATACAGCAGTGTTCTCCCCAGAAATTTCAGTTTCAATGTTATCATCTGGGTGTTAAGAAGCTGTAGGTGAGGGAACACATGACAAATTTAGTGCTCCCATTTGTTGTTCCCATAGGAATCCAGTAACCCCCTATAATTCTTTCAGCTTTCCACTGCCCCCTGTACTTAGTTCCAACTTTCTAATGTCCGCCCCCTTAGTAATTCTCATTTTTCCATTGTCTTTGTATTATGCCCCAACTGTGCAGTGCCCCTGTATAGTGACCCAACTTTTTCAGTAACCACCCAAAAACAGCCAGGCGATTACAAAGTGTTCCGGGTAGTGCTCCCAGGCAAAAGGGGGCAGGGGAGAACACCGAACAGTAAGTTCTACAGCACATTTTTTTTTTATACTTTAAACAGCCTCGCTGTGATACCAGGGACCAGATTTTAGGGATAAGCCGCACTCACTGCACTTTCTCATATGTACAATATTACCACATATGTATTGGTATATTTGGACAAGTGATTGTTTTCAACATTTAAATAGAACATTTCTACATTTATTCAAGCCTCTAGTAAATTGAGTGGACAGATTTGTATTTATCCAGTTTCATTGGTGTCGTTATTTTTCATCGTAGGTATCTTATTCGGAGTGGCAATCCTGAACACCCTGGTGACTTGCTAATAAACACAACAGTGGAAGTGTTACCTTACCAGGTACAGCTAACTCTGGCCATCAGTCCGTGCCTATTTGTTTTACAAATCACTGTGATTACATATGGGTCATTTTGGTTATTGGAACTCCGGTGCACCTCTTTATAGAGTGGGTAAGGGTTAGAACACATTTCTTTAAAATAAAAAAACCTTTTTTCAACTCAGAGGCTGACACCAGTGTGTTAGGTCACTTGTTTGACATTTTCCTCACAAGATTGCGTTCTCCTGTGCCGAGGATCCCCATGGGTCCAGATGCCATGCTTACAAGGTAGAAGGTGGAGATGAGAGTGGCCGTCCGCCATTTCTTTGTCTCTTTATTCCCTGAGGAAGTGGACTGTATCCGTTAAATGTGTCAGAAGCATTGTATTGAGACCAAATGCAGTAGGGAATATGTTTTAATCATCCTCTCCAGATACCATGTATTGTGAATATTTACTAGTTTCTATACGGGTAATAATGTATTTAATAATAATAAAATATTAACTTGTTCTTTTGATTTGTGTTGAGTTCAGCTTTGACTGACGTTATAAGATCAAAAGTCACACCTTTCATTTTTAAATTAATAAAAAGTTTTAAAAAAGGAGTATTACAATCTTTGTTTAAATGCTTTGACAGCAGAAGCTACAATTCTGCCTGTAGAAGCACAAAGTGGGGGAGAAGGACAGGGCATATTTTTTAGGATGTACATAAAACATAAGATGTCTGCAACCTATTAAAAGTTTAAATTGGGGTTCCATGAACTTGTCAGTTGACATGTATCAGATTGTTGTTATTGTATGTAAACTATAGTCATGTTTCTTGTTTTAGAAAGACATTTTGGAATTAAGAAAGTATGCCAAAGACAAGCTTCTGTCTGATGGATTCCTCCGAATAGGTGAGTTTTTGTTTTCTAACCTTTTTTTTTCTTCTTTTGTGATGACAACCATTGCCAACTGTACAGAAAGTAAAGTCCAATATATACAGTACCTGCAGAAATGCATGTTCTAATGTTTTATCTGTCAAGGGTAATTTGATCACAATTTGATGTAATTACTAGGTAAAATTGAAGATGGGGTTGCAGAAGGACTGGTAGATCCCAATCTAAACCCAATTGCAGCGTTCCGGCTGTCAGTCCAACAGAATTCAGCCGTGTGGATAATTCTTAATGAGGTTAGTGGCAACATAAGGCTGACCACCTACTATTACCCTTCCCTCAATTTGCTTGTGTTTCATTGTTATTTTTCTGTTCGTTCTAGATCCACATAAAGAAGATCCAGAATGACTGATGTGTGGGTGTCGGAAGAGGAACTTGTTTAAAGACATTTCAAGGGTGGCCTCCCACCCCTTCATTATCACTGCCTGATAAAGACACGTGCATGCACCTTAATTCCATTCTTGTGTGTTTCTTTTCAATTCTACCTCTGTGGAACCTGCTGTAGCTAAAAGATTGTATCTATCCATTTTGTGTTAAAAAAATGAAAAAACGAAAAAAATACTTACCTAAAAGAAGCAACCATAATTTTCACCATAGAGCTTTTACATTGCCATTAAATCACTTACAGTGTGGACAAGTCAATGTACATTCCATTAGTACACAGAATGCCTTGTTTATTTTTTATGTCTGGGTTGCTCATGTCATGTGATTCTTCTTTTATCATCTCATGAGATGAGATAATAAATGGCTGAATCTGATTGGTTGCTGTGGGCAAAACTAACAAACAAGGCTTTTATTATATATTTGCTATAAATCCTATGCCCAATCATGCCATGTCACAGGTGTGGGTGGAGGGCTTTTTCTTTCTGACACAATAAATTACAAGGTAATCAAGGGGACCTCCAGTTGTGGCATTATTAAAGTTCCCAGCATGCTTTGCCAGCCAAAGGCCACAGCTGATAGGCCACGGGTTGCCTTACCTGCAGACACTTTCATGGCATTTTATAAGCAGGTGTAGTATACTATAAATATTTACTGAATGAATTAGTATGATGGCTTATAGACATATCACATCTAAAACATCTAAAAATTGTGTGTGAGATGTAATGGGGAAAAAAAGTCTATTTTTTGTTTTACTAATTTGTATTTTGTAGATAATCAGGGAAATAAATCTATAAAATTATATAAATATATACAAACAGCCAGCTAATATATTTAAGAGAACATATTTGTGTGCTGTAAAATGTTTTAATTATTAATTATAGATTTCCTATGTATTTTGTTGTCACATCTGTTTGTATATATGATGTAAGCATTGATTGTCTAGAGGAAAACTCATGTTATTTGCAGTCTACTTTTTAACGCCTACTGATGCTACTCCTTTTTATTATGTATGTTTTTATTTTGGGGGGGGAAAAACAAAATTGATGCTATTTCATAATCTTATTGGTAAATGGACCTAAATAAACTTCTGAACGTGTTTATCCCAAGCCACTTTCTTGTCACAGAACCAGAAAAACAAGTAAACCATTTGCTCAGCTGAAAAAAAAAGTATTTGGGAATAATTGTAATAATGAGCTAAATAGCAAGATACAAAGCTGCTGCTGGTCAATATAAAGAGGTTGTGTGTATATGTACATATATATACCCTTTTCGCCAGCCTACACCAAGCAAACTCCATGGCTGCTGGTCTCTATAGATGTGCTTTCTGCCAGTGTACCCATAGCAGGCTCCAAGACTGCCGGCTTCATTAGACATGCTTTTTGTCAGTGCATTTATGACAACCTGGAAGGCTGCTTGTCTTCATGGAAATTCTTCTTTTTGTTTTTTTCTTACTGTTTTGTTCACTGTCCATATATTTAGCTGTGATGCTGCTGGTCTGTACTACCATGCTTTCTGTTAATGCACATGTACCATGCATATAGTAAGCCCCATGCTTGCAGGTCTATAAAGAGATGCTTCCTGACAATTTACATGTAACAAGATCCCAGGCTGCTGTAGGTGTACTGTAAATGTATTGTGCTGAAAGGCTGGTGGTCTCTATAGACATGCTTCCCGCCATGCTTCCTGCCAGTTTGCAAATGTCAAGCTAGTATACTGCTAGTCTGTGTAGACATATTTTCTGTCAATGCATATGCACTAAGGCTGCTCATCTGTATAAATATGCTTTCTGCCAGCATACATATACAAAGCTGCAGGCCTGCAGGTTTCTATAGGAATGCTTTCTGCCGATACACATATAGGAAGCTGCCAGGCTGCTGCTTTCTCTAGCAATGCTTTTGTAGTAAGGCACTGACTGTGCATATGTATTAAGCCTCATAGCTACTGGTCTCGGTACAAATATTTTTTTACAGTGTACAAAATCAAGCTCTAATGTTGCTGGTATGTTTAGAGATACTTTCCGCTAATGCACGTAGAAGTTGGGTAAAAAGACTTGTGGGAATGTTGAAACCAATACATAAATAGTGATCAGGTTTTGCATTTGGCAGAATAGATTCCCATAGACCACACAAGCCTCTTCAACATTAGATGAACAAATCCGGTTGAATGTGACTAACTGCCACTAGATATACAATGACCTGGATAAATGTATACTTTCACAGACAAACTGAAATGTTGCTAGGCTCCACTTCATACCTAGTGTATGTTGTAGATACAAGTTGGAAAACTATTCTTGAAAGGAGTGCAAATACTACTGAATTATGTGTGTCTCTTATGATCAATGCATATTATTGTTGAATCTTCACCCTAAGACAGTTTTTGTGTCCTACTGTAGGTGTTAGAGCAGGCTCAATCAATGTTCCTCCAGCCCCAGTGTCATGTATTGGGTTTACCTTCCTTGGCCCATTGCCTTGTATTGGCACCTCTTTCATAATATGGATGCATGCAAATGTGTGATATACTACACGTTAGCACTGAAGTTCTGAAGGGACCGTAACATTATTAGTTATCTTAGTGGTCCTGAAATCATACTGCATGATGTTTACACTTAAAACATCTGTGTATAAGTGCCCTTTGAGTGGCTTAGCTTTGTCCACCTAGTTACTGCCAATATGACCTATAATATTCTCCATGCTGTTAATATAGGACTAAGATAATAATATGACTTCTTGATAAATATCTAGATTGTTTCCCTGATGATTCTAGGCAGCGAAAGAATTGTGAACTTGTGAATTTGAAACATTTTGACATGGGTTTTATGTGATGTACCCATTAAGAAAATGATATAAGGTGTGCAAAAAAGCCAGGCAATTAGGAAACAAAGTAATGACTTTAGTTGTCTGGGGGAAAACGTATTTCAGCTCTGTATAAAGACATCTTGTGAGCACAGGTTGTACTTTCTGATTCTTGATGTGCCAACATCTCTATATGCAAGAAGAATATAAGAAACTGCACAGATGGTATAAATGAACAAATGCACAGGAGTATCTGAAACATTCCTCAGATGAAACTGTGCTTGGAATTTAATTTGCATTAGCTAATTGTTTTAAAAATATTTAAACATTTCTAAAAAAAAAAGTAATTTGAGCACAAAAATTGGTTTATTTGTCTCATCTACTCATTGTACTGAACAACCTGACCCTTTTTTTAGTACTGATCCATTTTTGCTGTGGTTGGAGTCATCAGTTTTAGCTATGCAGATCAAATATGATTTCATGTCTTTACTTTATCATTAATTTTCTTGTATTCACATGCAGTTTAATCTGTGGCAGCTAATATTCTATGTTGTATGGTAAAATAAATGAACTATGCCTCTTATAAATACATGCTATTGACAAGAAGCCAATTTGGAAGCGATTTGTATATACATATGTATGCTAACAAAGCACTATAAAAGAGGAATACCTATTCAGTAAGTATTTTTGTATGGCTTGTTTTTTTATCATATCATTTTAAAGCATGCATGTCCATTAACTTATATTCAACGAGTCCCAGGCCTGAAATAAGCTTAAGTGGCCAAAGAGTGGGCAAGACCCAGGAAATCAAGTAACCCGCTGAAGTCAGTCAGCTTTCTACCGCCCACCTATACTTTGTTCCAACTTTCTTCATGCATACCCTCTTGGTATGTCCCATTTTTCCATTGTCTTTGTATTATGCCACAACTGTCCAGTGTCTTCTGTATTGTGATCCAACATTTCTGTAACCACCAAAATAAGCCAGGTTGTTACTGAAAAATTTTGGGTGGTGCGCCCAGGTAAAGGGGCCTGGGAAAACACTGCATACTTGGTCCAGGTCAATGAAACAAAGATGTACTCTATATCTTGGATGAGGATAAGGGCCTCAAATATGCACCTTCAGTTCCAAATTGCAATTCCTGTCTGGACAGAATGACAGCCCAAATGAACTTTCAGTGTAAATAAGATGAAAGTTTAGGGTACATTAAAAAAAAAAGGTGGTGCAATGTCTTGCTTTGAATTTAAGCTCAAAAAAGTTTTGTTGTTTTTATTTAAGTTTTGTTGTTTTTTTAGGAACAATTTAAAGATATTATATAATATTAGTAGTACCCTGAAAACCATGCATTTTCCCATCTTGGAACATATTTATGTACTTTTATATAAAATATATGTTTAGGTCATCTTAGACTCTGCACAGCATATGTTATCACTATATACCGGTAAATACATAACATATCTGCATGTAAAACTAAGGTACTACTGCTTCTGACAGCACATTTTTAGAGGTTTTGAATTTATAATATTTTGCTTTTTGCTGTTTTACTTACGGGAGGAAAGCTGCCTTTTACTAAGATGGCCACCCACACACAGATACACTGCACATAAGGCATTGTAAGTCAATATTAGAAAAATCAGCTGCAGGGAGACTACCGGCAATAATGATGACTGGTCCTTTGCTCTCTGTATGCGTTTTTTGGGGGGGTGGAGGGGGCACAGCTTCTGGAGTTTAGATCCTCTTTAACTAAATTTGCACAGAAATATCAGCACCTCATCTCTCAGCTGTTCACACTTGACAATAAATATATTTATATCTGCATACATGGTATAACACTGGCTATACACAATAGGGTTACATATGAATCTAACTTCATTGTTTATGAAAATCATTGTGCTTATGAGAAATAAAGGCTTTATTAAAAATATTAGCAAACAAAGGAGAAAACCATGATTTACTGTACAAAAGTATGCAGTGTACTTGTACTATATTGCAGGACGATTTTTCATAGTTGAATTAGAATAATTTGCATAGTGCTGTGGGAAATAAAAGCAACTCAATTGGCCAAGACGAATCTGTGTTTAGAATGAAGTGTAGTTTTTCTTGGCGTTATACATGGTTACTGTTAGATGCCACTCATTCTTCCTTTGCCTTTTTGAATAGGGCGTTTCATCAAGGAGCTAATTAAAAAACTGGCATATGTTCACTTGCAGTGCAATCTGTAATCTCCTAAATTATATCAAAATACTGAGCGGTATACTAACTTGAAGTTACAACAAGTGTTCGTGTTTTCTTGTAAACATTCAAGCGTTGCTGTACTTCTGAAACATTTCAATATATAAAGAACATATCAATGCTCAAACACATCCTCTGTTTTGACAATTTAGATGTATATCATTCCAGGAATCCAAAATGAAAGTGTGGATACTGCAATTCAAAAGGACTGGGGGATAAACATAAAACTGCAGCTGTTTACTTGTTCTTACGTTTCCTAGCAGTGGAGCTGCTATTCTTTCTCTTTACTTGCAGCTGAGTTACACACCCAGAACAAGCATGCTTGGCTTAGTTGGCAATGGCCATCCCCACACTTCCAACAGATTCCTCTTTGGCAAATTACTTAAAACATAAAATGAAAGACACGTGAGGATTTTGTTAAATCAGTTTTTACCCATACTGTATTCTACAACAAAAAGATATTTACAATTTATACAAATAAACACAAACAATGCAGACCACAAAATGGATTAGTTCACTCTAAATTTGTAGAAATCAGAGAGCATTCTTGTGAAGTTCCATCCTAGGGCCAATGACAGGACATAGAGCAGTATCAGGACTGCAAACGGGTAGAGAAGAATAACTGTGTTTTTCAAAAATGGCAGCGCTGCAAAAGAAAAGGAAGAGGATTAGAGTAAAAACTGATCTTTATGGAGAAGTGTGTAATTTCTTTGAATAGTTTTAGTAAATCTAAAGGAGATTAAATAGTGTACAGCTAGTTTTACAGGGCAAATATTGTATCTGGGAACAACTAGAAAGTTGCATGGCATCACTACATTTTATACAAAAGAAGATGCATTACCATTCAAAAACTCCAGGTAACTGACTGGTCTGTAGTACCTCACCCCACAGTTAGTCTAAACTTTGCTGGATAAAGAGGCTGATACCAAGTGAAATTCAGGTACACTCAGGTTCTACAATAACATGAATTGAAACTGCTTACATGGTCACTGTACTTTCACAACACCACAGCTATTAACCCATATTTACTAATAATCTCATTGGAGTGTATATTGGTAGCATTTAGAGTCATTAGGTTTTACATTTAAAATCAGTGTAATCTTTAGAACTTTTCTTTTGGTTTAAACAAATGTCAATAGAAAAACGGGGCTCAAGTTTTTTAAATGTGCTAGGCTAAAATCTAATTTACCGACTTTAACTAAACCTAGGTGTACGGAACTCTATTTCCTTGTGTACCTTTGGGTAGTTATGCTCAGGAGAGGTCTATAAACATCAATAAAGATTCAAGAGGTCTGCTAATTGGTACTATATTTGAATAGAAATGTATCCATTGCAATTAGGAATAATAGTATCCCCAGTTTTGGAAATAATCCCGTTAATGTTTAATTTTACTCTACCATTTTTAGCATGTAAAAATAATATGACAATTATATAGGACAATACAAAATTATAATATGACAATACAACTAAAATGGGTAAAATAGTTTCCAATGCCACATTATTGTCAAGATTTGGATTTCTAAACAATGTATACAATGATATAGCTTACCATTATATCCAAGGAATGTTATATAGATGTAATACCCAATCGCAATCAGCCAGAATGTGTTCCCCAGAAAGTATCCAATAAAGTAATCTGAAATGACAACTGAAAAACAAGAGGGAGGTCATTGACAATAAGAACATTCTACATTCTCTAGTCCCTTGCAGCTATTTAGGTTTTAATGTTATTATTGGTAAAGTGTATTTACATAGCGCCAACATATAACACAGTGATGTACTTAAAACAGTGCTGTACACAAGTTTTATAAAGGTAAGTACGATAGATAGATAGATAGATAGATAGATAGATAGATAGATAGATAGATAGATAAGATAGATAGCTTGAGCTATGTATCCACAAACATGCATAAAAAAACACCATTGGGAAAGGGGAATATAATCAGGTTTTGTGTATGAAAAGAAGCCCAAATCCTGCAGGAACTAGAACTTTTATTGTTTAATAGAGATGCTCTTGCTGAAAATGTTAGTTTGGCTGTCATTTGAAAGCAAATGTTTTACTACATTCCAAAGCCATAGGGTCATTTACAGGAATCGGGCCAGCATTATCAAATTAGATATTTATTGTTAGTTGCTTTTCCCCAGCTCCCAATCTATGTCACATGGTCTCTGACTACCAATCAATGCTGCAACAAACACACTTTAGGTAAATAAAATTAATTATAAAAATTTGATCTGGTTAATAACAAAAATAAAATAATAGTTATCTTTAGGATAACTAAAACCCAAACACAAATTCTGTACCTAATAAAAAGTATAAATGGCTATCCTGACTTCAGATACAGAGATGACTTTCTGTGCAGTCTACCTAATGCTCTACAACACATATTCCATTTAACACGCATCCTTAACTTTTGTGAAGAATAATGGCCAGGACCATACCTAGGCTCAGCAGAGATAGCAGTTATCCTTCCATGCCAGCTAGCTATGCCAGACCATGTACAGGGGCAATGGATAGCATATGGGCTGCATAACCGCTAGATTGGAATACTGCCCAGTACTGGATAGACGAGACAGAAACATCTATATGCCTGGTATATAATTTACCCTTTTGTTAGGAGGATGTGAGTGACATTTGGTTGTTTGAGGTATGAGATCTAAAAAACAAACTATAACAGACGAGAGATATGGAGGCTGTTATTACTGAGCTCCATTTTAAAAGGCCATTTCTAGCCTATTTTATGGGTCAATGTCCTGGAACAAGCATGCTAGCAATAAAGTTACAGCAAATTCAAAACTCAGGTTAATAAGGAACTGGTATATTTAGAAGGACAGAAAAGCAATGGCAGCCCCCACATTTCTACTCTAATTTACTCTTTCTTTAAGAATCATGAATAATCCTTAGAAATAAAATGTTTACTATTCTAGGAAAAAATAGGCTCCAGTTAAGATGAATGTTTTTCCCTAACTTTGAACAGCAGATAGATCACATTGCTTTTCACTTTTGATCGAAACACTGAAATAAACTATACATGAGATGTTCTAGATATCTTTCTTACATTTTATAAAAAACAACTGGATAAAATGCAGAATAACCAGAAGTGGGTAGAAAGCATTTAAGTGCACGTCAAAAGAATAGCCCCATTCCACATCACAGTCTCTTCCTTGATGTTTTACCATGTACTTGTTGGAAATGAACCTGTAATATAAACACACAGAAACATACGTTTACCACAAATGAACCACATCATCAATAACTAGTAATATAAAACTAAACAGTGCACCAGTTTTTTGGTGGATTGCTCAGAATGTAGTAGACTCTCCATGAGCCCACTACGTGTAAGGGAATGTACTGCAATATGTACACACATACAGATGACATCTGACTGACAACAAGAGTTCAATGTACAAGGTGTGAACATTATACAAATCTTATTAAAGCAGCAGCATTAGGATATCACCTAAATGATAAATACTTCAATATTGTATACTGTATTGCATACATTTGTAGTACAACAGTGAATAACATACCACATAAGAGTTGAAATAAGTAAGCCAACACCGACACAGTCAATAAACACGATCCAAAGAAAAAGTTTCAGTGTCTCAAAAAATCCCATTTGTAGCACAACTCCAAACATTAATGTGGAAACTAGAAGAGAAAAACAAGCAAAGTTTACACATTTTGTACAGTGTATTTACAAGTCTGTGGTTTCTGAGTTTCACCCACATCTTGACTCAAAAACATTTTCTTATAAAATAAAGAAAACATCAGCCACAATTGTAAAGGCTTATAATAAAGATTTAGATTAGCTAAAACTGCACTCCACATCAGCTAAGTGTTGAAAAGGACAGGGACCTAAATAGGACAGGTGTATCGACTTGTATTTGGTGTGTGTAGTATTCTTGTGCTGGGGCATTATGATAGGATAGGAAAGCAGAGAGACAGAGAGATGAACTCATCAGTCTGCTTCTTCACTGGCAGTCACAGGACAAGGAAAGGAGAGGACCTATGTGTGTCACTTAACTTCAGCAGAGGAAAATCAGGTCTCCTGCCCTGCCAGTACTGTATGAACAGAAATACAGATCTCTTGCTAGGCAGAAATGGACAACATATGTATTTTAGCTGTGTAATTAGCGATTTGCTGCAGAGAAAAGACACTTTTAACACCAGTATAATCATGGGTGGACAACAAAGAGCTGGAAATATCCAACCCCGCCAAATACCCCTGACAGGAAACTCCTTTCAAAGACTGCTGTATGAAACCAATGTGTATCACTTACTGCACAACCACATGCTTAAAATAACCAGGAATGCTGGATCATCTCTTGCCCACTGGTCTTTGGTTTGTTTCCGGTACTGGAAATTTCTGTAGACTTTCTGAGGTGAGGTGATAAGATAAAGCATCTGCCAGAGGGCAAATTCAAAGTCCATGTGCCTGAAGTGAAGCAGTCTTCGCAGATACTTGTACCTCTTGGCCCCAGCAGTGTGTCTTGCTGCATCCCGAGAGCTGAGGTTGCCATTGCTCTGTGACCGGGAATTCACAGACGTGGTGGGCAGCATTTTGTGCTGTGAATTGATGGTCTCACATAAAGCCTAAATCAAACAATGTTAAAATCAGTTAGTTACCATTTACATTTATTTCATTTTATCATGATATAAGCATTCAACAATGAGCCTCAAAGTCCATTTATGTCACAGTGAGAGGGCTAGATGTATTACTTATATACTGAAAAGAATCTAAAGGCCAGGCTGCCTCTCTGGGTTATCCCAGAATTCTCCAAATACTAGGAAAATTTTTAAATAGTATTCCCTGCATGGTATCACAAATTCCAAACCTATGCACTAAACTAATAGACAAAAATCATGTACTTGTTGTTAAGAGTATTTAACAGCAAAAGTCTGCATCTGATCATTTACCAGTGACTATTCGTTGTACACATGGTGTAGTCCCCGAGTTAAGGACATCCGATATAAGGGCGACTCTTGGATAGGAACAGAAGCTTTAAGGGGGAAGAAGGGCAGTTTCATGACTTGCAGAAGAAAGATTTTGCTAAACACAGCTGAGGTTGTGGGTGATCTTAGGGGACTGATCTCTTCTGCTACATCTTGTAACTCTTTAATGACCAAGACAAACTCTGCATTTGTTTTTTTTTTGCATATCAAAGCACTGCTTGCTCCAGAAGGTAATGAATGTCTAGGCTCCATAAAGATTTTTTTCTTGCTTGTTTGTGATTAACTGACAGTGAGGATTTTATACAGTAACTGACACCTCACTGCCTAATACTATTTTGGGACAAACATCTGTTCTAATTGCATTTAATAAAATAATGTACCTGTTCCGACTTACATACACAGTATGTAACCCGGGGACTAACTGTACAGGATATAAAAATAAAATGTGTGCTCCTCACACTGACCAAACATTGTAAATACACTCTGATATATTCAAAGACAATACTGATAGAACCAATTCAATATTAGTCACTATGGCAGAATGTGCCCAGGGTCAGAGTCTCTAGAAAGAGTAGGTTCACCTAAAGCTGACATTTATCACTTGGACTTAAAGTGTGGAGTTAAAGTTTCCTACTGGGGGACTTTACTGATGGGATCTCTACTTTTCCACAACTGCTATAGTCATGATGTAGGAAACCAACTCTCCTACAGAAAATACTACAACAGACAGAAATTGTTAAACTGCATCATTAGAAAACTGTGATTCAACGCATCAGACCCCCAACTAGAACTGAAATACTACGGATTGTTAGGTAGATAGAATGAGGAGAGAGTATCACAGGTTTATTGATGTTAAAAAATAACATTGTATATACTAATAAACACAAGAAGAGACACAGAATAGTCAAGGATGGTTTAACAAACAGGACATAGAAGCAATACATGTACACTCCAGAGGTTCCAATTGTATATTTGTCTATAGAAAAGCTGACCACAAATCACTGAAAAGCATACAAAGCTGTGGAGTGTACGTCGCAGGTAAATGAATCACAAGAAATTCTAGTATTTTGTTGCTACTGTACACCTGTATTCTGTTTATTTGTTTCTTCAGCTAACAGCCCCTAGGGTGGTTAAAGTACACTAGTCATTAAAGGGTTAAAGCTGAACGAGCATTCCACTTTATAAAAATTTGGGATCAGGCAGGTCATTCTTGCAGAAAAGGACAGGCGAGGTCCCTTCTGCAAAAATCCTTCTTACCTGCGGGATCACACCATGGAAATGTAAAAAGCTATGTCATTCTGGCCAATGAAGATGTCCAAAGATGGCATCTAGGAAGAGATGAAGGAAGAGGATGGCTGTGCCCTGACCTCTGATAGGAGAGTATGATGGAGTTTAGTTGCACTTTAAGAAGTGTGGCATTTCTGGCTTTTTTCTGCTAGTTGTCAGGCAGTGTCTGATGTTATTAGTTTTTATTTAACAGCTTTAGAACAAGCATGCTGTAAACACGTTTTAAAATAGTGTCAGCATTTATTAAAGTTTATATATCTGTTTTCTTTTGTCTTAGCTAGAATGCAGAAGGGTTAGATCCCTGGGGGAAAGTGTAAAAGAGAAATCTCCGCTCACTTCCTGTTACATCTCGGGGGAAAGAAATAAAGGAAAATGTGTTCAATATGACAAGGACAATAAAAAAAAAAATATTACTCAAAGATTGTAAGCTTTGGGGAACCAACCTGCCCCTTACCATTCCGATACTGATCCAGTACACTATTGCTTTGAGTTAACGTGAACCTGACCCCCGACAATGCACACTAAAGTACTGATGTAATCTGAACAAGCACTAGGCCATCATTCACCTCTGTATCCCTAGGCACTGTAGAGAAATCCATTCACAAAGTTCCTAACACAAGTTTAATTCTTAGAAAACACAATCTTTGCAGGTTGTCATTATTGTAAACAACTAGCTGGTGTTTCCAAGTTGTTAGAAACCAATGGTAACCCAACTCTAGAATGTTTGTTGTGGTCTTCAGATCTTCACAGATAAAACATCTTGAGAGGTAAATGATGGCTTGGCTGCTTGTTGTTATCTTTCTGTAGTCTAGGCACAGGTGGACTCAGATTTGTGGCCAGTCCTCTTGTGATAGGTGCCTTTTACAGAAACCCACAGTACACTAACACCACCAGCCAGCCATTCCTGCCACTGTGCAGTATCTACACCTGAAGAATCTTTACACTGAAAAAGTGTCAGATTCCTGCACCACCCACCCACACACTGTGCTGCTTTCTGGTGACCCCCTCTACCATTACTGTGCCCTGTGGTCACATGGGGGTCACTGGAAGGAACCAAAGTGCACGGGGGGAGAAGCAAAATGTAAGGGGCCACAGGGTCTGTGAGGAATGGATTCTGATATTTTTACCTAGGTGCAATAAAACACAGGGGCCCACCCTGAACACATGAAGCAAAATGTCCAATGTTTATAGCAACCAACCCAGTGCAGCATAAACCTGACAGCTTGGATCAGTCTAATAGGCAGCCATGGCTCTCTCAATAACAATAAACAGACTGAAGAATCTCCTCAGAGCCCTCCATGTGTACAAATCACAGCCAGCGACCCATCATCTCCCCTTCTCACCTATGTAGCTCCAACACTCAGCAGCGCCTTCCGGTAACACAGCCCAGAACACGTAGCGCCTACAGACGTCACAGCACGCGGAAGTGTCCGCAGCCGCTAGTACTCTCGGGAAATGTAGTCCTCCCCCTGCATTCCGAGCAGCCAGAGAATGCGGAAGTAGTAATGACTTTGCGACAGGAGGAGACGCTGAGCATTGTGGGAGAAATATGGCGCTGCCCATGTAGATCTGTCAGTGCAGGGGTGACAGAGAAGCAGCAATGCCCAAGTACTACGAAGATAAGGAGGAAGATAATCACCCCTGTGCGGGGGTGAAGGAGGACCTGAGGAGCTGCCTGCTGGAGAGTGAATGTGTGCTGCAGGTGTGCATAGATAGCAATACATGGAATCACCTCCCTGTGTTCTCTCCTCCTCAGCTGTCTGTCCTCTATGTGTGATGTACAGTATAGATATAATATGTAAAATACAATATATTAATACAGAGACTTTCACCCAACCACTGTAATGCTGTAGTTTGGTGTGCAGTGTATGCAATTCGCCACACCCTGCCATTTATTATTATTATTACTACACAGTATTTATATAGCACCAACATATTATGCAGCGCTGTACAAGTTGGTAATGGTAATGTCATTAGTTGTCCCTCAAAGGAGCTCACAATCTAATGTCCCTACCATAGTCCTATGTCATTACCACAGTCTAAGGACAATTTTAGGGGGAAGCCAATTAACCTAACTGCATGTTTTTTTTTGGAGGAAACATGAGTACCACGAGGAAACCCACGCAGACACGAGGAGAACCTGCAAACTCCATGCAGATAGTGTCCTGGCCAAGATTACAACCTGGGACCTAGTGCTAACCTCTGGAGGAAGTAAACCCAAAAAAACACCCAAAACAAAAGGAAACCTCCAGACGGTTCTTCCTTCAGGTTGCACGTTGTCCTGGCATCCGTCTTTGAGCCAGCGCGCTAGGCGCCGCCATCTTCTTTCCTACGTCACCCGACACAGGCACGAGATCAGGTGACGTAGATGGGAAAAAACTTGCCGATCTGACTGCACATGCGCAGTGAGATCGGCAATTTATTTCCCTTTTGACGACTTTACATGTGCCTAAACAATATTAAACTTGGTACATGAATTGATAAAATATTGTAATAATTTTTATTTCACATTTCTACATTACTTATTTAAAAAACAACAATAGCTTAACCTTTAAGTTAAGTTCTTTTTTAAAGAAAAAAAAATGTTCATCTATGTTCCATGTGTGTCTTAGATTCTCATGCTCCTTCTTTCAGATGATCCCTTATGTATTACACACATGAAAAGGAAATTCTGCTCAAATGGCACAATTCTTTTTTTTCCTTGGATAGGGATCATGAAGTTGATTTGGAGCACTTCCTTTGAAGTTAGCTTTGCTCCTTATTGTTTTCCTGAAGGTTGGTTATTATAATTTGCTGAACAATTTGGATTGTGAATTCCTATCTTCACAGCCAGGTATGAGATATGGAACTTCTTTCAAGCCACTGGATTTTGGTAGAACTGCCTTTACCCATCGGGTTGCTGTAACTCACTGAACATTTATCGTTGCTCTAATGGCTTTACTTGTTTTGTGGGGCGCTCATTAAGTTCTGACCAGACTGTGAAACATTGTTAGCGTGAGTAAAACTATAGACTGATAGATCTTACACTGAGGCCAATCAATAGGCAGTGTAAACTGTAAGTTCAGGTACAACAGAAGCTTTAGCTCTAAACCTGAAAATAATTGGATTAAGGATTGGGCTTTAATTGTATTTATGTATTGTGAATTATGTTGTTAGGATTGCTTTTTTTTGTGCAGGAAGGAAAGACCCCTAAGCAATGTCTGAAAGAAGGCCACTGCAGAGCTCTACAAGTCACATTTTTTGAATGTAAAAGATCAATTGTAAGTATAGTGTTGTTAAAGTGTTCTAATACTGCACTAGTATTTGGTTTAATGTTGACTTCAGTAGTTAATTTGTTGCTATCATAATATAACACAACAATTTTCTTAATTGATTATGTTCCTGGTATCTTGTATAGCAGTTGAAAGATCGACTTTGCAGAATGGAGCCTGGTCATGGACCATTGTTTTTAATTTTTACCATATTACTTGTCTAGGTGTTCATGATATATAGAAGACCATTAGATTTGCCCCTGAACAAGAGTTGCCCATAGCACCCATTATGTTCATGGAACTCTATGAGGACCCCTTCCAAAGTGTTTTCTTGTATTAGATTGTTTTGCCAAATGCAATATAAGCATAGTATCATATTTAGGTTACACAAAAGGCCTATGTAAGTAGTATATGCTGTGGTGCAGTGCGGGAGCTTTATCTTAATATGTTATAGTGACCTTTAAAGAGGTAAAATACTTGTTTTACCAAGCAACATATTGGTGTTAACTGGCCCTTAGTGAACACTGCTATGAAGCTTCAGTAAATATTTGGGGCCCTGTGCACATCTCTGCATTTGTCTGTAGCTTACACTATTTATTAAGGATAACTACAGTGTCTGCTTAAAATTGTTAGATCTATGTAGGCTGTTCAGATTAGCTTGCTGCTTTAAAGGTGCATAAAAAAATAAAACCTCCAAATTATTTTTCTGTAGCAGTGCATAGTAAGAAATTCCTTTGGAATACTCTGTAGCATATAGTGAGACCCCCTTTATGTTTTATTTTTTTTGTAACCTATGTATTTTTATTTAAACTCACACCAGTAACCTTAGTCCAATCAGTCTTTTTGTAAGTCCCCCAGACTTTAAATACTGGACTTTTGTCCTTGCTGGGACAATTGCTATGTATTAGAAGAGCACAGAAGTTTTTTTTGTCTTTGGGAATCCTGGAAGTCCTGAAATGATCATTTTTATGTTTATTCTCAGCTGGACAACAGAGCACGCTTTCGAGGAAGGAAAGGTTACTGAGGCATGGAAGATGCATTTGACTGGGGAACAACTATTTACTACACTGAGTTGTGTCCAGCAGAGGGCATAGTACAATGATTCCTTTTTTATTTTTTGTTTTACTATGTTACTAGAAAAAATCTTATTGGTGGTGAGAAAATAAAGCTTTGCAGTGTTTGTCGAAAACACACAATAAATTGTAAGAAAATATTTTTGGGGGAGTATTTTGTTTGCAGGAAACATCTGATATGCGCTTTTTTTCTTTTGGAGACGTTATAGTGACTAATATATTTATAATTGTAATAGGTTTTGTGTGCCTTTTTTATGCTGCACTCTTCATTTTTTTGTATACTTAGGAAAGAATATGTACTTTGAGGTAACATACATACATACGTACATGAAGTATACATACAATAACAGTACAAACTATATGCCATTAGTGATGTTAAGTAAAAAAAAAAATGTATTCAAAATATGTGCATGCTACCATTCAACTTGTAAAAGCAAAGACACCTTCCTCCCATGTTGGCCTGTGTGGGGGGTAACTCATGCAAAATGTATGTGTGTGGGGACTACAACAAATATTCATTAGTATTGCCAAGAGGGGAAGATTACTTGTCTGATATGGAGAGAGAAGGGTCACCATTATTCTCTATGTCTAGCATAAACCGCACTCCTCTTTGAGACACTTCTTCTAAACAGACCAGTCCAGGATTTCTCCAAACAGTGGATTGGGCTATATGACCCCTGCTATATTAAATCACCACTTTTGAATATTTGCCCTTTTCACTTCAAAAAAATTCAAAAATTTGCTGTAAAACTGTTTTATTTAAAAGGATTCAAGTGTACCTCCAAAACAATTACATCACATCGTTGCAATCAAAAGCACATGCTTTGTTAAAGCCGAGTAGGAAACACTAAATCATGAGGAAACAATTCTGCAATTAACCCAAAAGTTTCTACTTCTCACCTTCTCTTGCTTTTATGAGCACTTGAATTATTTGAGACATTACGAAACAATATTCTTCGTCGATCAGGTTCCAAATTTTGTACATAAAAGTTGGCAGATCAGATTTGCAGCATGGAGCCTTGTCATGAACCATTTTTCAATTCTCAATTGGATTGAAATCCCTGCTAAAAAGGTCTCCAGTGTCAGTAGTAACTTGAGTGGTCATATGCTGGTAAATGATGTTGGTTGGGGATCTATGCAGTCATTGTCAGACGGAAATCAATTAACGCCATTGGTGTTGTGTCATATATTAAAATACCTCACAAAAACCCCTAAAGCTGAACTTCTATCTTACATTTTTTATTTTAGGGTTTAAAGAACAAATACACAGCATATTATATATAGAAAACACTAGCAATGGCAGAGGGTATCCTGAACCTACCTTATTTTCACTTGCACTGATCTGCCCTGTCCTTTGCCCTGTTTATTAGTCTCAGCAATGCGTGGATGTTAC
Organism: Pyxicephalus adspersus; assembly: GCF_032062135.1. NCBI lineage: Eukaryota > Metazoa > Chordata > Amphibia > Anura > Pyxicephalidae > Pyxicephalus > Pyxicephalus adspersus. The sequence continues at coordinate 68,513,331 of NC_092858.1, read as the reverse complement.
CTAGGGCAGGCTGCATGCAAGACTGCCAAAAACTTTGCCATGCATCAAAAAAATTCGGAAACCTATTAAATTTTAGGTAATACAATATAATAAAATTGAAATAAACAGTTTATTTCTATTTGAAGTAAACTGCATCAGCACTGATTCAAGTTCTGCATCTTAGACTGACAGAAAGCTTTCAGAAAGTTATGAGGGAATGACAGAGGAAATGAGAACTCCCCTGTCACTGCCCATAGATCTGCATCCTTACAGGTCCCTGCTCTGCCTCTGGATTTTTCCAAAAAATGCCTGGAAGTTTTGCAGTCCCAGGTATAAGAAGTTTCGATGTATACTGCGTGCTTTATGGTTTAAACAATATATTTATAGTTCTCAGGGTAGAAGGAACACATGATCCTCTAGATCTGGAAGTTCACATTTAAGAAGGGTTTTTTCTAGTATATTGACACTTGGGAATGTATTCTAAAATAAAAAAAAGTTTTGAAGGAACCTCAGCAGAATGATTTTTGCAAATGCTACTCTTTTGTTTATGAATCTCTCAGGATACAAGGATTCTAGCACAGTAAATATATTGTGTTCACATGCTGATTACAAATCTAAAATAAAATAAAACCTAAAATTAAAAGATTATTCCTCATTTCAGTATAGTAAGTAGATCAATGAAAATCAACGCATTTCACCCACATCCCAATGCACATCCAGAATCACCAGTGTATAGTTCTAAAAAAGACTACTGTTTTTTGGAATGCTGCCACAATGTAAACAACTATTAGTTAACAACTTAATATAGATATAAGTCACTCACACCAGTAACATGTTTTGCATAGTAGAAGTACAGTAATACAGTATTTTGCAGGTTAAGGTGCGTTATGTTAAGGAATCCTATATTTTTATTTAAAATGAGCTTCCCACACACCACATGCATCAGTAGTTTTTAACACACTATACTACAATGTACAGAAAAGATGAAATGCATATTTTGTAGAAGTGCACTGGGAAGCTTGGTCTGCAATGCATGGTGTACTGTATGTGCTTTACTGTATTAGGTGTTTGTTTACTGCATGCTACTGCAAGGCACAGATGTACAGCCAGCCTAAGGATGCATTCACACATGTATACAAAATATATTACTGCTCTAATGCATGTTTTACTTGCAGCGTGGTGCATTTTAAATGTATATTATATTTTTTTTAGAAAAAAGAAGTGGGCAAAGGTTTCCCTTTTGTTTGATATTTTATGCACGTTTTGCATTCATTACTATAAGCTTCATGTAAAGCATGTTCTCAAACTTAAAATGAAGAAGCAACATTTTAACAAATTCATAGCTCCAGGATGTAAAAATGAGTAAAGTTATATTGATAAGAATGATTGCAAACCTATTTCCTACTGGGATTGATAAGTATTTGATGTAAAAGGCTGTGGTTTTATTAGCTCGTAATTGTTGTGTAATGTCATAGATATCCACACTGTATGTTTTTTCTTGCCATTTCAATATGTTGATATTTAGGAATGACACTTTTTATTTGTACTTGCCAGAAGCTATGATACAAGGAAAGAAAAGCCCTACCTCTTACACCATAGGTAACTCTACACTGGGACACAATACAAAGCAATACATCTCTCTATTATGGTTAGCAGCAATACTGAGCACCATAGCCTGAATTTCACTGCAAATCCTAAAATGAAGTTCCCAGTACTGAGTCTATGGTTCCTCATAAAGTTCCTTCTGTTTAACCCTTCATGTTTCAGGGAGAGCCAGTTACATTGACCATTGCTCTTTTGATTGGGCTCACTTCTTTTTTTCTTCCAGCTACTAATTTTAAAATAGAACACAGCTCACCATCATCTTATTTTGGTCTTGTTCCTGGTTCAGGATCTTAGACCATCTTTATTGGCTAGGCCAGAAAACCTTCCCAGGGGCCCATTCATTGTAGCAAAGGCAGTAATAGCAGAACCAAACCCCCTATACTCACTTGTCCCTGTTCCATCTCAGGGTGCCACTAACTTCCTTTTTTCTTCCTACTTGCAATCTTAAGGTATATTGATTGGCCAGGCTGGGATGAAGTAACTGCACAGACATTTAGGAGTTCATTCAGTCCCAGCAGTGCAGGGGAAGCAGAGATTGCTGAGTATCCTGGGAACCAATGCAATGTGTGCGTAGCTCAGCTTCAGTTCCACAGAGCAATCAGGCAGGTTTATTAGAAGGAACATGGTCTGTCCCTTTATGCAATAATGACCTGTCTGATCGAACATTTTTATAAGTGAAACTTATATCTGCAAACTCCATGCAGATATTGTCCTGACTGAGATTCAAACCTGGGACCTAGTGCTGCAAAGGCCAGAGTGCTAACCACTGAGCCACCGTGCTGCCCATTGGGCAACAAAACCTACATGCTCCATCCACAGCCTTTAAAAGTCGGCTGGGAATCTTGTTTATAGCAGATAATGGTTTTCAAAATCTGATATTCATTACAATTCGGTAAACAGTCTGTATTGTGCAACCTAAACTGAATTCCCTGGTTTTTCTATCTTGGTATAATAATATTGGAAAGTAGTCGCCAGGACGTGATCTGGGACGGAGTTTAAAAACTCTAGAAATTGGTGATAAGATAAAACCATTGAAGGCAGTGTCTTCTTTTAGCACAATCATAAATGCTTGACATATGTTACGTCATTGTTAGAAAACAATTCCATGGCTGATGGACCCTCTGAATGCCATCTCATATCTTTGGGTTTTTGTGTACCGCCACACCTAAAGGGGGCTGGTACCTTGTCCAGGAAAATGCTGGACTTCCATTCCAACCCATCCTGCAGAACTAAAGTATGCTGCACACACCTCTTTAAGAATGCAGCATGCCTTATTGCTGCAGCTGGCATTTGCAGCCTGTCAACATTTGGGCACTTTTGTCCATCTTAATTGTCTGTCCAGGAGTGATGAATCTCCTGCATAGAAATAATTTCATCCTGACACCAAAGACATGCAGAGAATATACACTGAGCTGTGCATGTATGCGTGCTGCATCTCTTCTGCAATAAAGCATGCCTGCTAGCTATTTCTTCAAAGACTTTAATGCTCATTGTACAAGGAGATGAGAAAATGACAGTAAATAAGGATCCTGGTGTTTTAGCTTTGTAAATTGGATCCTATTCCATGCCATGATTTATGACACAAATAAACAAGTCCAGCAGCAAGGTGCCCCAGAAAATGATGAAAGGCTGGCACTGTGGGGAATGAGTGTGATGTGTGTTCCCTCCCCCCTATGTATGTGTTGTGCAGCACAGCTGTCAGTGCTAGTTGGTGACACAGGCAGCCTGTGGGCTCTGACCTCATTGCTCAGTGCAGGCAGAGGACTTGTAGCAGACATTGTGCAAGGAGGAGGAGGAGGCCGGCTTGGTGACGTCAGGGGGCTGAGCAGGAATCTGTGCCTGTATGTTGCTGGGAGGAACGCATCATCAACCTGCAAGGAGTGGCAGCTTCTTCCCTGCTGCAAGACATCCTGATCCCCCCAGCCTGGGCACAGAAAGACTTGGGGGGCCCTGCACGGTAGGTGCATTGATTGCTGCCTATACAGGGGATCACAGTGCTGGCTTGTTAGCAGACGTCCGATGGGATCTGCTTATTATTAAAGTGCTGGCTGTTCATTGCCTAATGAGACAAGACTACAGCCTCTGCATCCTTCTGTCCATGTGTAGGTGCTGGCTGCTCATACCTGGCATGGGCTTGTAGGAGGTAGTGCTGGCCTCTGCAATATCCCTAATATCCCTGTCCCTAATCACCCCTTTGTTTTGTAAATATTGTCTGCTATTTATACAATATACATTAAAGGATAATAGTTGTCTCATGTTCTTTTTATATAAATATTTTATTACAATACAATTTTACAAGATAGTGTATGTTCTGTTTTTGTTATTATCATATATTATTATAATACAATTTTAATCCCGTGTGCCTGTAAAGCCGTGGCCCCATGAGATGGAATAGCTATTACCTAGGCCTGGCGGTGGTTATAGAAGGTTGGCGGAGACTAGTTGTGTGCAGGCTGCTAAGTCCTACCAGGCCAATATGTCTTTCTGGTTGATATTTTCTTTCCTGCTTTTTTGGTATAAGGTCAATGAATTATCTATCACTGATGATGACATTTTCTAGGGAACCATTGTTCCCACACACACAGATCTGTTGGGTAGAAATAAACGTTGGTAAATACGTACTTGTTTTTGTACTTTTTGACACCTTTTTCATTTTATTGACACATTGTGCAGGTTGGATTTAGTTATTAATATATTTTCATTTAGTATAATACATGCCTCAAGTTTTACAAAGTTTTTAATAGTCAGTGTAGATGACTAATATAATCTATAGGAGTATGTACATGATAGGGTTTGTATTTAATGACTGTTCATGGTCCGGCTAGCATTTGAGAACCACTTATACTATTTTTATAATACTAAGTATTTTTATAACATATTGCACAGTCCATTATTATTATTTAGTATTTATATAGCACCAATGTGTTTTACAGAGAGAATTTACAGAAGACATTTCCTAACTTTCCTACTTCTACTCCGAAATTTCAGCTCATCTGTGAATATAGTATCAGTGGAAGTAAGGTATATTTTTCAGTGCATGTGTCCTGTATGGCAGCTTCTTTGTGACAGTAACTAGATGTTTAAAATTAAATGTACTTTATTAGTGGTTATCTGTCTGGCCTCCCAGCACCAGTGTCCCAGGTTTGGATTTTGGTCCGGACAATAAAAAAATCTACTGAGCAGCCACCACACAGCAAACATTATGCTTGCTAAATCCATTGAAAAATGCAACATACTTATACCATGTCCACTGGAGGTCTTCAGATGAACTGTGATGAAAGCGTCATCGCCGTGTTGTCTACATCACTCATAATGTAATATATGACACTTATAATAATCACTGTGTTGACAGTATAATAGAAGTTCCTGTGGTTCCTAGGCTCTTGGTCTTTTCTTGGGATTACATGATCTATACTTTATCTATACTCTATACTGGAGATCTATCTGAATTTCTCAAATTTTAAGGAAGCGGTGTATATCAGTGTGTTGGCGAGTACTTCTTGTTTTTGATAAGGAACTGTATTTCTGATGGGCCATTGTGTAGTACTCCTGTGTGCATCTGAAATGTTTTCAAGGTCTTCTATTATATAGCAATGTGGCTGCAGCCAGGCTTATGTATATACCTTGTATAGATACATATTCGTGGAACAATGGGAGTTAATTTAATTCTCCTATTTTAGTAGTTACACTTCTATTTCTTTAAAGAACAGGTGAACCCTATTTATAAACAGGAGTGATTTGTCAAATAGACCACAATACCACTGTTGTCAGAATTTTGGCTTCTTATACTGTCTCTTAGACCTGGAGCACCTCCAAAAGTCGGGACCGCAGGTTGGTGCTAAGCTAACCCTTTTTAAAGCCAGACTCTTTCTTCACCATTTTACAGTTCAATATAAGTACCTTCAGGGGCAGACTTAAGGAGGTGTCATCAGGGGCCCACCACTGGATACCTCTACTGGTCAATACAGCTTCAACTGTTAAATGATGGAGTTAGGGCTTAGTTTTAGTAGGTGGGGAATGGCAGTAAGTCAGGCGGAAGCCAAAGCCCTACGTACAGTGTGGTCTTGGGGTTTAAAACCTACCTAACGCTTGCATTGCTATTAGGTATCACACCTGCCTGTATATTGTCATTTGCTGATCACCTAACTCGATCAGTCGATTGGTAATTGCTAATAATCTTTAATAAACCTTGTGGTGCATTCAGAATCCAGAGTTGAATTATTTCTAGAAAATTTTTTCAGAGTTTTGAAGATAGAGTGGGAAGAGAGAAACCATTTTCAGTTTTTACTCACCTCAGCTTATTGTTCATTTTCTGTGTGATTTCCCATTACTTCCTGTCTTGAAAATGCAAATGGAAATCTATAAAAAGTAAAGGGTGTTTCCCTACTCATTGTCACCACAACAGATGTCCCCATTGAAGGACTTCTCCTTAGCTTTGTTCTGGTTACAGCTGTAAAATTTCAGATTTCCAATAATTCCCAAATAGAGAGGGTGAATCTCCACAACAGAAACTTTCTAATCCTTCACTTTTGTATCCAAATACAATAAAAAAATGGCTATAGGTAAACATAATCTAATTTATCCCTAAAATTGTCAAACATGCCCTAAGAATATATGTACAGGCTATATTTTAGTTACTGTAAGGTCATTTTGTATATGACTTATGTGCATGCCCTAATAATTGTTCTTTATTATTTCTTTACTGTGTTATCAGTCGCACTTGGAGTGCATTGTTATCAGAGTCTGGTAACCCAGCACCACAAAGCATGAAAGTAGGACCTGTATTGAGCAAATATGACTGATCTCGTGTTAATCTATAATTACATAGAGAGAAATGTTTTTCCCAAAAAGCATCACCAAATTGCTCTTTGCTATTTTTTCTTTCCTTTTAAGCAACGTAGCTCTTAATAAAGGACATATGGTACCATATGACATGGGTCAGCTTGTCTTATGTACTGCTTAATTTGTATATTTATGGGCTGTACATTTATTTGTGTATATGTATTATCTAAAAACAGCCTTCTAAGTAAAGGAAGGTCTACTTATACTTTTCTGGCCCCACTTCTCAAATTACCCACTCTTAGTAGGTGAAAGATGAACCTGAAAAGAAGAAAGCATATAAATATGCTTATAGTGGAAGTAAAGTCCACTTTCTTGCAAATGCTGACATGCTTTACATGCAAGGATCTGTTTCTATGCTTGATGTGGTCAGAACTACACAGGAAACCTAAAAACTGCAGAATCACCAAGTATTACCCTGAGAAGAAGTAAAAAATAAAAGGCAAGTGTTGTATAAATGATTTTTCAAATACAACAAGATATGGCTTTTTTAATTTAACAAACGCTTTAACATTCGCAAATACCACTAAGTGTAAAAATCCCAGAGATTTAGAATTTTTTTCTGGATGCCAAAAGCAATAGTTCCTTTTTGCTGCTGTGACACAGGTTTCCTCTCTGACTTACTTGTGCTTTCATTTGCGGTTTGAAACACTGTCTATGATTATATCTTACAGTAAACTTGTAATAGGAAAAAAACAGGGGTGGTCATTGCTCTCCTTTTAAAAATGCTAGTTGCTTAGCTGTTATGGTTATCCACTAGCTTTAATCCTGACCCAAAGCCAGGTTATTAATACTGTACATTTCTCACTGACTTTGGTGGTGAAATTTCCAAACCTGTGTTCCCTATTTATGTGATTATTAGATATATTTCAGGGAAGCCTTGGAAAGAGTAACAGTCTGTGGTTGAGAGCGGATCTAGGGACACCAGCAGTGTGTTTTCTCCAAAGTTCATTGAACCTATATGACCTCTGGTCATGCCATGTCTATGCAATGTCATCATCTTGGTATTCCTGACAGTGACAAAACATGAACACTGAGTGTACAAAGTTTTTGTGTTTATTTTCTTTAGCCATTGTTTAATCAACCCTTTGTTTTGGTGGGACGTTTTTACATATTCTTGGAATTTACTATCTTGTATTTATAGGCGGCTTGTATTTTTTTGGGTTTGATTAGTTCTTGTTGTGCTGATTCTTCAAAATTTGTCAAAGCTCCTTTGTGGTCGTCTGTACTTTTTTAATCATATAAAATAGTTACATTGTTTCTTCTGGTGGTAAATGGATCTCATTTCTCATGTTCATGTTTCTCCCTGTTAGTTTGCCTTTTGTCAATGCTCCATTGTCTTACATGTCTTCTCTTTTCTTGACAAACTCACCTTTTGTATCTGCATTGTCAGAGAGTTGACTTTGTCAGGAAGAGTTATTCAAAGTGTTGATTTTGTAACATATAACCTTGATTAAAAGTAAATATTCACAAGGTTGAATGTGATATTTCTGTCTATGGCATTTTAGTTTATTCTCCATGATATGCTTATGATCATTTTAAGCTTCTGCAGTATTTCTGTTCTGTTAAGTATATTGGTTGTAAGGATTTTTTTAGGGTTTTGATTGGCGCAGACTGTATTGAGTTTGATGGATGATTTTGATTATATTACTTTGTTCTAAAACCAGATCTGGCCAATATAGAACTGTAAATAAAAAAAGCATCCGCTATGTTAAGCTGTTACAATAAATAATTTAGACCAGGGTTAATTCAGGCAACATAGAAAATCGTAATATAGTTCCAGAAACAAAAACAATACATATAACAATTAAGGTAGTCGGTCAAATAGAAAGTGTGGAAACTGAGCAGTCTCTCTCTATGTGACCATTTCCAGACCATTTACAGACTCAGATACATGAGTTCCCTGTGATCTCCATGTGTCATAAATCCTTTATCACTGGAGAATTAGGACAATACACAATGTTTGTATATGATTTTTGTAAGATTTACACTTATCAGTAAAACTAAAACCATCATATAGCCCTTCACAGCTCACCTTCTGCTAGTGAAGACCGATGATCCACCACTACATGTCCGTCTGGACTGGTTGTTGGCTGTATTTATGTCATCACACTGGGTTACTAAAAAAAAAAAAAAAAATAGAAGGAAAGATATTGATTAACAAAAATATTGGATTGTAGAAAGTGCAGGCAAGAGAAGAAGGGGGTGGGTACAGTTCAGTTCTGTCAGGATATGTGAGCCTTTAGGTAGTTAGAATAGCCTGGCATTGGATGGAAGCGGAGGATACTGAAAGCAGATCCAGTAGTTCTCACTTCTGGACTATTTTTAAATGAACAATAAATAAGAACTGTGATGTCCTGTGAAGGTGTTAAAAATCTGATACAGTCTGTATGATTTCTGATATCCACTGAATAATATGTGTGGCTAGCTTTAGAGGTTAAATCATTATTCTGAAGCTCCAAATTTGCTTCATGTTTTATATGTTCCTGCTTTGCCTACCTACCCTAATGCAAATCAGGTGAGACAAAAAAAGCTGTAATTAATGAATTTTATTGTATGGACCGAACAAATGAGCAGAAGTCTGTTTGCGCTGAGGTGCTGTACTTCATATGCCAGTAAAACATTAGCTGCTTTTCTTCTTGCACCTTTTCCATGCCCTTCATTCTTCTCTCCCCAAACCCAACATACACCCTCGGCTTTTTCTCCCTTTCGCTCCTTTTAACAGTTTTTAAAGAAAGCCCCATATCAGCGTTAAATTTCTCTAGCCATGGCTTTACATAGGACTATGGTCTTTCTTCCTTTGATGGCGCTTATTGATTGGCCTAATGTTGATATATAAAGTCACATTCTCTCCATCCTAAAAAGTGCAGAATATGTTCTTCACGGCTGGAAGCTAAACAAAGAGTAAAGGATAGGGGGGAATTGTGATGCTGGGGAGGTAGTTATATTTAAATCAGGGGCTATTTTTTTTTAAGACGTCTTCTATGTAAAAGTAGACTCCTAAAAAATCACTTGGGACCCAACAGATTTTCTAATAGAAGAGGTAAGTATTAGAATATATTTGACAGCAGATTATGTTTGAAAGCATTAATGTATACACTGCAATATAGGTAATACAAGGGAAAAAAGATGGACATATTGTACATTCTAATCATAGTACTCAGCAGAGTAATTTTCCTTTTGTATGTTTGAAGAAAAATACTGTTCTACATTTGGTTGTTCGCTATAGTGAAGCAGATTTAAATGGGGATTAAAATTCCAAGCCATATAATTTTATTTTATTCTAAGTTTTATTAATGCAAAAGTCTTTCCGCAACAGGAAGGTTTCAATTTAAGTTATAAAAAAATAAAGATCACCATGTGTACTAGCACAAGCCTAAACCTGAACTGTGAGATATTAAAACCATAGATGGTGAAAAAACACAAGTGCCCTGATAAATTTATTCAAAGTCATATGTATTTTAAACCAAGAAATATAAATACCTGCATTTTGCTTGACCTAAGTCTCTTGGAATCCTCTGTACAGTAACCGTCCATAAAAAGCCAGGTAGTTATCAAAAAGTGCTAAGCGGTATGCCAGGCTAAAAGGGGCTGGAGAGAACCCTGCATGTGTTTTGGTACATGCTGTTACAAAAATAATCATTTTGGCTGTGTTTGGCCGATGAGGTAAGTTGGTAGACCATTTCAAATTAATGGGCTGCCTTAACTCAATGCAAGTAGGATTGAGATAAACCGCACCCAGAAGAACACAGCAGTGACTCTGACACGTCTGAATATGCCTTTAAAATATATATTTTATATATTTAGTATCTT
>NC_092858.1:68459614-68500062 GCF_032062135.1 Pyxicephalus adspersus | reverse complement strand
AGCTTGGCATACTCTTGTTACAAAAGCTAAGCCAACAAATGCAATTTTTTTTCATTATTTGCCCTCATTTTGTATATCTCAAGTGATTTTTGTATCATCTCTGAATGTAGAAAGTTGTATTCCCAGAAGATTTGTAGCTCTTAGTAGAAAATTGAAAACGCTTCCTGAAAATTAATTTTTTCCCTCCTTACCCTAAAGGAATCATTGCCGTTACCAAATATATAGAACACATTTATACATTCTCTTTTTAATATAGGAAAGGTTTTCGCTCCATAAGTGTCACTTCTCTTGGGTTTTAGTGTAGGAATACATCAGTGATACATGAAAGAGGATTGTTAGCATAGATTGGCCAATGGAAGATAAAGGAACAAAATATAGACCCCAAAGTTACTCTGTATTTTTACTGTTTCTGGGGCTCTAATACTTATACCATCCTCTAATACTTATACCATCTCTTCCAGTATTTTCAGATATGTTCAGCTTTTTGGGGCAATTATAGGCTAAATGTTAGTGTCACTTTAGTGTCACAAATTTACAACAAAGCACTGACTACTTTGAAAGACACGTTGGTTGTGGCTTTTATTGTGTAAGCACATGGTTTTTATTAACAAAAACACCAACCTATTTTTTTGCCTATTAATAATATGCAAATATTTAAATATATATAGCCTGATCACAGTTCTACTTTAAAGAGGAACTAAACTGTGGAAGCACATTGTGACAAATTAGGCCTGACTTATTTAAGCTTTCCAAGACTGGAGAAGGTAGGAAATCATGGTACAACGTGGATCACCCAGCAAACCTGGAATGGATTTAATAAAAAACTATTAGTTGGCTCAAAGCACTGTGGCCTTTGCAGTGTTAGGTCCCAACTTTAGATCTTGGCCAGGACACCATCTGCATGGAGTTTGCATGTTCTCTCCATGTTTATATGGGTTTCCTCTGGGTACTCCAGTTTCTTCCCACATTCTGAAAACATGCAGCTAGTTTAATTTCTTGACATACGGCTATGGGAGGGACATTAGATTGTGAGCTTCTATTGACTAAATCAGGCCCTGTGTGTCAAAGTTTCAGGAGTGGAGTGAGGAGTTAACTGAACAGTAGTGAAATCACAAAATCTCACTCCAAATCTCCTACAGTGCCTCAAGGCAGATTTACATCAGCAGTGTTACAATGACTTGTTATACTACTCATTGTTGTGCTGTGTTTGTTTTGTACAGGTGTGTAAGTTCACCTTTCTATTTTGAAGATCTGCTTCCCTGCTATTTCTACCCCCCATCCCCTCCGCATAAAAAAAAAAAAAATTCCAGGCCTCTTAGAAGGTGTAGGCCCCGAATAGTGCTGGTTGGCAGGGTAAATTGGCAGCATACCTGCACATTATGGTGGACTTACCTTACAAAGTGCCCCTTCCAGCACTGTGATGACCATGTTGTCTTCATCCATCTTCAGTGGCCAAGAAAAAATAATTTCCACTGATATGCATGGAATTATGATGAAACTGCCCATGCAGCTCACTGTACATACCGGTAGATGTATGTAAACAATGCTGACAGGCAGAAAACAGATTGACAGATGAGACTGTATATTCTAGTCATTTATGTCAGAAAAAATGTCTGCCTGTCAGCAATTTATGTGAAGCAAAGTTTAAAATAATCTAAGGGACAGCTTTTGACATGACTATTGACTTTGTAAAGCGCTGTGTAATGTGTGAATTTAAACACAAAATTTTCACTTTTATAGTGTGTACATTTACTTGTAAATCTTTCACAGGTTTTTGATAAAATGTGTTGGAACTAAAGATCTGAGAAGCTTTGCCCTCTGCTTTCTTTTGTTCTGATAACAGAAGGGGTCTAGGGGACTTGGGGGCTGATGTTTAGGAAGTAAAGAGGAATTCTAATTCTATACACTTGTTACACTCTCATATATATTATAGTAGAATGCAAATATTATAAAGTATAAAAAAAAGTGATATTTAGTTTTTTTATACTTTAAACCATAAACCTTTAAAACCCGTAAACAGCCAAAATATATGAATCGTGTAAACAGTGTGATAAAAGCAGCCAGGCAGAATGGAATACACTGTGTAGTGTATATTCTGTATATATCAACGACCAGTGTATAATGCAATGGGGTGTTAAGTAAAATGTGTGCCTCCACCTCCACCCACATCATTTCCTGTAGGTAAAACTAACTTCATCTGATGATAACGCATATTACAGCATCACATGCCAACCTACCTGCTCTTTATGCATTGCTATTCATTTTAAAAGGGACAACATATGATGCAAAACAATTCACATATTGTTTGCTCATGTGCTAACTATAGAAACGGTGACAAAAGAGCAATGAGCTTGTTAAGCTACGTACACACTTCCAATTATTATCGTCGGAAAACGAACGACGAACGTTCCTGCACGATATACACGAACGATCGTATAGCACCGATCCTGCACATAGAGATAACGACACGATCGTTCGTAGATATTGTACACACACCCAATCAAAGGGTGAAGTGAAAAACAAGACCTTTAAGCTTTGCTCAACTGAATCAGAAAAATAATCATATCTGTTGCCTTGTCAGAAAGAGATAAGGGGGATGGACACAATTACAAATCTATTGGCGGGTTAAACAGCTCCCTTTCTTCTGTGTATTTATCCATCTGCCTGAATTTCGGCATCAGCTTCCTACTATATCTTATTCGGTTTCTGTATTTATGAATTGGAAAATGTAAATCTTCTGATGGATTTGCATTTCAATGTGACACGCATAATGTAAACTTGTTTTTTTAACATTTTATTGTTTGCATTGTCTCCCAAAGTGTGTGCAAACACTGTGATCTAGGCTAAAAGTGAATGTATTCAGTAAAGTTAAAAAGAGTGAAAGAAAATGACATTTTGAAATACTACTGAGATCTGTTGTATGTAAATTGGTCATATAAATGGAACCTAAAGCTGAACGTTGGTTAAATCATCATTTCTCTGTGCAGTTGGTCTACTACCTACTGGGTGTGAATAGACTTTTCTGTACAGGGGTAATGCTTTAAGATAAGAAACTTACATTTTTCTTCCTTTCTGCAGCCACTGAAGCCTTTTTCTGCTGTATGACCCTTGATCTGTGGCTGGGGCCTAAGCATCACCCCATACATGTGCTAGTAAGGTAGATTTGCATTAAAGATGATGTCAGCAGTCAGACTGGTAGTGTGACTAGGTTCTGCCATATTTCATGGGTTACCATATCGGTATTTAGACCATTTTATTTTTTTAGCAGCACACAATTACATGGTATCGGCATGATTAAAATATCTGTATATATGTCTTTAAATTCCTATCGGACAACAACATTTTGATATAACTGTACTATTTTTTTTTTTTTTTTTAGTTTACAAATTTATAGACCATTTATTACTTAAAATGAATTGCTTCTGCATATATGGTAATAATGTCTTCCTTCTTGTTTAAAATCTGTTTTTGCCCATGAGGAGGTCATATGCAGGGGTTTTATAGGTTCCTTGAGCAATGAGCGCCTCTTAGGTCAGTTTAAGTGACACAAACTCAGCGCTCAACCCAGAAATTATTTTAAGCTGGGTGGGAAGGAATTGTAGGTGGGTGGCAGCCCCTCTATTATGACCCAATTCATCAGTAACCACCCAAAAACAGCCGGGTGGTGCGCCCAGCTAAAAGGGTGCTGGGGAGAACACTGAAACTATGTTTATGAATATATGTAAAGGTGACATTCTTCTCACTCTCCAGCAATGTAAAAGGCATTCTTCCTACTGACCAACCTGCTAAAGTACTGAGTTGTGGATATAGTAATAATAGCAGGGGGTTTCCTGATGAGCTAGTTATTTCCATATTAAAAAGATGGAGAAGGCTGATCTAAACAGGCTTTCTGATAAGTAGTGAGCTGCTAGCTGTACAATTCACCAATCTGCAATTCCTCCACAATTTGATGGGTTGTTCTGCAAACTCACAATCTACTTTCCTCTCTGTGGATGAATAATTTTTTTATACAGACTCCATGCGGGTGAATGCAGCTAAAACAAGATCAGCTATTGAGGAAAGGCAGAGCAGTGAGCGTTGTCTGCAATTTTCTGTTAACTGATTATCTAAATGTGTCTCTAGGTACTCCCAGACATGAAATGACAGATCTGCCACTGTCTGCGGGAGCAATCAGAAAGTCAAGTTAGAAAACTGTGCGTATTACTATTGCCCCTTCCAAAATAGGTGTCTGCGACGATATCATGCTTTGCTTTAATTCCAATTTGGAGATTAATCCAAACAATTACATGACGGCAGTAGGGAATGAAGACATTGACATTTTACAAATCATGTGCCTAGATGGCATCAAGATGGTGTGCTTTGTGCATTAAAAAATAAACCAACTTTGTTGCTAGAAACAGTCTGTCAGAAATTCTCTGCATAAGAATCATAAGAGAAGAAATTCTTGGGCACTGTTACAATGATTTGTTTTTTTTTGTCCTATAAAGTAAGTTGTTTTGTACCATCTATCATCTACTATATTTTCCACTGCATATGTGTTCCTCTCTGATTACAGGTAAATGGCTCTTTTTTTTTACATCCCAATGAACCAAGAAGTGTGTTTTTAGTCATAGCTATTGCAAACCTCCCTTGAATTGCTCACTTCCTTCTTATGCAGAGTTTGTGGTATTTGTAGGTATATTAGTGTTCGCTGAGCCATGTTTTACCATACCACACATAAATATATATATATATATAAAATCTATTTCTTGGGTATTTCCAGTTTCAGTTTTTAAATGACCTAAGGTTTTTAGTATTTTTCTCTTTACTCTTGTAGTGTATTCATTGTCAGAGTGACCAATTGTTGGTCTTACAGTGTCACCTGGTGACAGGTAATTGTTGATCCAAATTAAACTAGTGATTTTCTGAAAGGTTGATATTTGTATGCCAACATTCTAGACTATAGTGGTGGATCCGGCATTGTGAAATGAACCACTATATGATACCAGTAAATACCTACGTAGGGGTCACTCGTCCTGCTCCTTAGCTTTAAAAAGTATGGTTCTATACCAACCAACACTAGACGAACAAGACCATAACACAGAGAGTTTAGCTGCTTTGTATCACTTATGTATACCTCTACATTATCTGATAAAAGCAATGTACACAGTTGATTTGCAATTGATGATCTGATAATTGAAAGAAGCCAGTTCATTTACTCTACTTGTTATAAATGACCATTTGCCATGCAGCTTCCAGCAAACAAATCACTTATGTCATTTCCAGTATAATTATTTGATATGTATTTAGGGACTTTTTAATCACTGCCATGTAAAAGTAGAACATCTAAATATAGCCTAGATAGCTACTGGAATATAAGTCCAAGAGGGAAAACCTTTTACATGTGTAACCTGCTTGTAAAAGCATTTATGAGACTTGTTCAGTTAGCTGTGACTCAACATTTAGATGTTTTTGCAAACCATTTTATATTTTTTGTTATTATTATTTAAAAGACCCAATAACGTGCTGTATACAGTTTCCACAAATGTAATAATGTTTCTGTTTTGTGACATACAGGAGCCCTACATGATATTTATATATTCTTATATTGTTTGTGTGTTTCAGTTATACTAAATGATTGTTAACAAAGGGGAAAAACCATGATGTTCTGAAACGAATGCAATATGCGCAACGTAAGTACATATGGTAGCTTGGGTTGTGTTGTGGATAGATTTTATTGATCATAAGCTTAGTGATGCTGCTATTACTGCATGTTTGATAGGTCAGCAGTCTTAGCAGGTACTTTGGGGAAATCTGAACCTACTGAGAAAGCTGACTGTTAACATGGAGTTAGTTAGAACTTAATAATTTACCTAGTTTGGTCCTAAAGTGAAAATACAGCCTGTCTGGAATAATTTCTAAAGCAAGGGCTTTGGAGTCACTATTTATAATATAATTTTTGTAATGCAATCACCCAAGGGTATTAGCTAATTCTAAAACAGATGTTGGTTACATTTATTTATCAATATTATTTATCAATATCCATACTGCTTTTTCCAATTTAATCTTGTGCAGATTTACAAAATGATGATATAAATGTTCATAACCTGGCCACAGTTTTCCAAATAAGTTTAAAATTACAGGTGATTATCCACAAAACCATTTGATTTGTGTGGACACTGGTATATTGGCTTATCTACTATCTTTAAGTCCAAGTCCAAGTCCTAGTGGGATGTTTCTGTACCCATATTCCTCCATATACTCTTAACATGAATAAAAGGTTTGCAGTCTCCTTTCTGTAATTTTATTGTCATACAAAGAGATTTTGTAGAAAACGTGTTTAAATGTTTCTCGCATGTAACAATGGAGAAGTGGTTGCATTTGTAGAGTAATATTGAACTTGAAATTCTACCCCAGACTTATGTTGTCACATCTTTGTGATGTAAAATTTGTAGTTGTAGAATCTATTTGCATTGGAGTGAAACTTTCATTTCAAGCTTGTATTAGAGAATGAAGATGCACACTACAGCAAGGAAATCCTACCACTGTAGTCAGTAGGCAGTATAGATGTTTCAGGGCTTTAAAACCAAAAGCTGCCCGGATTTTGATTTAGTTAGTCATTAAAATGTCAAACTCCCATGAACGGTATCCTCAGAATATGTTTCTAATGTCTTAAATTTGAATGTTAATAGTATCAAAGCTAATTTTTTAAATGTTTTAAATTGAGTAATATTCTTCTAAAACTTTACAAACTGTACAATATGCCTCTAGCACTTTGTTACATATTTTAACTCAATGAACTGGTAATGGGTTACCAACACATCTTGATTTCTATAAAAATCGTATTTGATCCCTACTTTTGCTGCATAACAGCAAGACAAGATCAGGTCTTCTTGCATGTTGGAAAATTGCAGTTCAACCATGAGAAACTACTCTTTAAGTTAAATCAGGATCGTTATTATGTAGCCACCCTTACTATTAGAAAGCATTTCTAAGAAGTTGTTTGCTGACTGGTGTTGAGTCATCACAATGCTTGTAAGTGACCTTAATTGCCTCCTGTACTTGAGTGCTCAGTATGTTGTAGATGAACTGTAACTCTTATCATCCAGTAACCATTGTGTATCACTGGGCCGACCCTACTATACCTAAATCTGGTTAGTATACATTACTCCACATAAAAATGTCTGTTTTTGTAATATATATATATATATATATATATATATATATATATATATATCTATATATATATATTTATTATATATATTATTTATTTCTACAAATGTATGTACATCACAGTTTGGAGGGTGACCGCATCACCTCTGCCAGCTGACCTTATGTTTCATCATCTGTGTACCCTATCAGCCAGGAGTCATCTGGAGCTGTGTAGCTGGGATTATATAATAGAAAGCTAAGATAGGTGTGCCTGAATGTCTAGTTTTAGGTTATTATCTATAGTTCTTAGGCAGAAAATCAAGTGTTAACTTTTAATGGAAGACTTGGCCTTTGTTTTTAGAAACAGCTTTGTTGCTTTCTTTTTCATATTATTTTTTTTTTTTTTATGAGTAAGATGCCATTTCATCCAGTTTGTGTAATTAAAACATTACATCTTGTATTATTAATAGTCTGCATATAGTCCCCTGCTGTGCAGCACTGCAATATGCTGTTAGATAAGTAAAGGATAAAAAAAAGCTTACATTAATTTCTTGATTATTTTATACTGCAGTTGCATCTTTTATTGCTAGTTGTAATTACATTTTGTTTTTTTATCTGTAGGTCCTAAACCTTTAAATCAAGTCACTACTCTGCCCTCCTTATGTAGAAATGTCAACAAGACAACGCAGTCCTCGCCATGGCGCCAGGCCTCACTCCACCTATGAAGTCACCACTGAAATGCTGGGCTTGTCACTGGCTGGTATGTATTTTCTAGGTTCTGAAAGGAATCAAGTGTACATGATGGGTGACCAAGTGCTGAGATAGATCTTCACTGGCTGCTCACATAGCTTTAACTTCATGCTAATGTTTAGGTTACATCACTGCTATACATGCACTTTTATTTTACCCAGACATACATTTTAGTATTGGGCAGCTGGTTTATTGCCTTAAAGCAGAGGTCACCAACCTTTTCAGTCCTGCGGACCACTAAAATTATCGGCTCCTGAGTGCGCACGCAGGGGGAGCCAGGTGTCAATCAAAGGAGGGAGAAACCTCCCCCGTAATGACCTCATCATAACATAACCCCACCCACTATCCCATCGCAGATCTGAGCCTGTGATGGAGAGTGGGCGGGTTGTGTCCAGGGAAATGTCCGCCCACTTCCCTGAGCCTGGGATTTGTACCGGGGATGTGGTCTGCTGCTCTGGCCGGTGCACCCCCGAGCCGGTGCACCCTCCTTCAGGAAAAGGATCACCAGAGCTGGGGACCACCTGTTGGCGACCGCTGCCTTAAAGGACATTATATCTTAGCTATGTTTTTATTTCTTCAGCCCTTGAGATATAAAAAAATACCTACAGGTATATCATTTTATATACTTACTGTTTTTTTATTTTTTGATCCTGATCCCATGACCTGTTTTTAGGGCAGACTGAACTGGGCTGCAGATCCTAAAATGAATGATGTATGATGTTTAATACTGTAAAATGACCTTTAGTAAATGACACTGTGAACATATCATTAGTTGAATCTCTTCAGAGCTGTGTGTAAACACTGCTGGCAAGCAATTTATTTGTAAGATGTGATGAAGTCAGAAAAGCATTTACAGTATGTTGTAAATGCAGACAGACTTCTTAGTCAGTACGCTGTTTCCATGTTTTGATGCAGTTCTGAAATACAACAGCTGTGACCTTTTACTTCAGTGAAAAAATCTACCCCTATGCAAATATGTACCGTATTTTTCGGACCATAAGACGCACTTTTTTTCCCCCGTCAGATACAGTGTCAATGCAGATTATAGATAATTACCTTACATTGCATTGGCACTCTGAACAAGGAAGTCCTGTTGACTTGTAGAATTTGAAGTTCGACGTTAGTAGTTTCACATTGTTTTGAAGACGCACACACACCTTTACTTGATTAACTTGGTTTGGCCAAAATTTCTTATAAAGGCATACATAAATATTTTATTTACAGCTGATTAGGTTCACTCATGCACTACATAGTTGGCAATTTTATTGCAAGACATACACCAGGCTTTCTATGGTCAACTGATACAAGATGAATTTAAATCAGCCTTTGTGATCCACTGCGAGTAATTAATGTGCCATCCAATTGTTTAGTATTTGTTCGGTATTATGATTACTTTCATTATTATATCTAATTAAAATATTAATTGTGACACAATAGGTTGATAGCAAATTTAATGTGATGGTAACTAAAAGAAAAAAAAAAGTGCCTTGCCAAATTATATTGGCATTCAGTCCAAAAATCTATCATAAAGACAATAAAAAATATTCACCTTATTATTTTGCTTGATTTTCAAAGAGTTAGACATTTTAAAAATATCACAGTATAGCAAGTTAAGTGATGGGAACTCGCTGTAATGGTAAAGAAACACATGGATTGTTGTACCATCATGGTCCTGAGGTTAATGAATGATATATCAATGACAGTGAAAATTCTGTATTAGTTGATGTTTACAATTTTACAAGTTTACAGACATCTGGTGAATGTGTTTGTCTAGTACTTGAAAATGTTATCACCTTTAAATCCTCTTTTTGCTTCTGGATTGGGCATATGCAGAATTATTGTAGCTATATTTCTGAATACTATATTTGGCATGTTTTGTGGAATATGTGTCACTGGTATCAGAGCAATGTATGCAAAATGTGTCTTTTTAAATGAATGCATAGATGTATTGTTTTATTTATACTAGTGTAAGCATGTGTCATTCCTAAAAATGTATTCTCACTTCTTGACCTAAATACCTTGATTGGATGAACACTGAATACTACATTAGTATCATTTTGTATCTAAAATGCCTATAGACCTTTTGTCAGCATTCTGTCCATTTTCAGGTTAATCAAACGATGATTTATTTTGTCTGCAGGACATTGCTAGCTATGGTGTGATAGCTGACGAAAAGAACTTGGAAAGGTTGGAAAGACATGTCTCTAATAAACTTTCCCAGCCCCAACCAGTAGGCCTAAACGTTAGCTTTTGTCTGGTGCAAACATTGGTGTTTATGGACATGTTGGCTGACACAGATGCTTAAAGTTAAGATTGTGTCTACATATCCAATCCTCCTTTAGTTGATTTGGCTAGTTTTAAAACTTGCTGTGTATCCATTCTAGTTTGCAATTCTGAACCGCAAACTTATTTACTCACCGTACATACAGACTGCTGTACTGTAATTTTTTACCATAGCAATTTTTGAAATTCCTGAATATTGTACCTGTGTTTTATCTGCAGGAAACTTCCAAGATCCGGATGAGCCAATTTTGGAGTTTAGTTTGGGTGAGTGGCACCTTTTTTATTATAATTTTAACATACAAAATAACAAAAAGGTACATACACAGGTATATCAAACAAGTACCATTATGTGTATAATTCAATGTGTCTGCATTGCCCTACATGTTTGGGGGAAAGTGACAGTGTTGCCTCGAATCTGTAACAATAAAATTTTTTAAAATAAAAAATTTTTTTCTTTAGAGTTTTTAAGAAGTACTGGTACTTGAGTACATACTCAGGTATTTATATGAAAAGCGTCCATTATTCTTGAGGGTTCTAAAGTTTGGTCCTGAAACAGAGGATGTGGTAGTCCTTGCAGATAAAAAAGTTTACACTGTTCTTTAGCTCTGGACTTCTGCTTTGAGAAGTCCAGAGCTATTAAGAATTTACATTAGAAGCACATTATGAATTGTAAAGACAGCACTATCCCTATATCCCTGCTGTAGTAATGGAGAATCAACGCATTGGTATGGTATTTTTTTAATTAACTGATTAAAAAATCCCTGTGACAATATAGGGAGAAATTCTGCCAGAAATACTTGCCAAATCCCAGCAAAATCTACATGCCTATGTATGATTTACCCTTCACTGGACGAATTATGTTGGGTCACGCTAGACAATCATGAAGGTTGGTGGCAATGAATGTACTATACATAGCAGGGGTTTAAACAGTTTGTAGAAAACAAGAATGGCTATTTTCTGACCACATATGCTGCAGTAAAGAAACATTTGATATAAATTATATGCCGCAAAGCAAAACTTGTAGTCTTTGCACTTTTGCAAGGTGATTTCCACTGATGTTACATAATTTATTGTGTTCTCTTTTTTTTTTCTTTTATAACAGCATGCAGTGAGCTTACTACCCCATCATTGGATCGGAAGCCAAATAGCTTTGTTGCTGTTAGTGTCACAACCCCACCTCAGGCTTTCTGGACAAAGCATACCCAAACAGAAATCATAGAGGTAAGTCTTGCTTTCCTAGGCTGAAAAGTTGTTTTCCAATATCAATGTTTTTTTAATGTGATTTTCTTTAGACAATAAGCAAGCTGGCTACTAGATAGAAAGATTCTGATGGAAAGCAGAGAAGACATTTCTCATTCAAACATTTAATGTTGCACTTCAGATTTTTATGATAAAGCTGCACAATGGAAAATAGTTGGACTACATTTAGACACCACACAGAGATAGCTGCTTACCATAGTGTCAGTTCTCAGACCTTAATCAATAAGTTAAGTGGCTTTTCAGACAACAGGCACCAGTTGTTGAAATGTTTGAATCAAAGACTTTAACTCATTCATAGATGATCTAGTGATGGTTATTTTTCATGTGCTAGATTTTGGGTTTCTAAAATTTGACCTTGTTTAGGCTTTGTAAACTGGATGACAATTGATAAGGGCTCCGAACAGAAATCTGTTTACACAAATCTCTGGTCTATAAAATTCCACTCCGCTTTTCTTAATGTTTGCAACATTTGCTGACCATTCTACTACACATTAGATTTTTTAATGTAGCATTTGTGGTGCTTTTCACCAAGGCGGTAGGATAATCAGATAGTTGTAAAATATTTATATTTGTTCTGGGTAAACTAACAAGTCTCCACTGAAAACTTTTAACCTGATACTTTCCTTGGCTCCAGGACTGCTTGCATGTTATTCTTCTTCAGACATTTCTCAGGATCTGTCTGATATGAATGTTTTATACACTCATACTGTTATGAGACCCAGCTACATATCGCCTGAAGGCTTTTCTAGTTGCTCTTCAAGCTTCAAAAATGTATAAATTTAATTATAATAACCCTGCATCACAAAAAATAAATGTTGTCTGCTACTTGGTCTAATTTATGTGTCCTATACTAATTCAAGTGCGCTAAATCCAAATCTGAAATCTGATTCTGCCTAGGATGTCAGGATCTTAAGTTAATTACACGTATAGGCGTGATGAGCTACATTCTCTCGTTCTGCAGTTACTATGTAAACTCTATACATAACTAACTTTTGCCTAATAGTTCTATGACATTACAAAAACGTGGTTTTATGTTGCAACAACATATACAATTACACATAATTCACCTGGGTCCTTGTTCAACACACATGTACATTTCAGAAGTGTTTCAGGCACTTGCTTTTGCATTTGTGGCTTTTCGCTGTCTCCCGTTTGCAGAAACCAGCAGTAGTCGCCCATCATGTTGGGGTTGCACTGGTCTTGATATCTTGTTTCCATAACAGAAATGTCCTGGTGGAACCTCTCCCCTTGTTCATCACTCACATCACCCACATTTTGTAGGAAGAAGTCCAGATGGGAATGTAAGAAATGAATTTTAAATTATATTCAGCAGCCAAGTTGATGGTATGCTGTTAGCATGTTGTGCACGAGTGCAGCATGGTTTTCAGCTCGCTGGTTGCCCAGAAAGTTTTGTGCACTTAGTACAAACCCAAGCAGCAAGTTCAAGTGGGTTGAGTTTGTCTCTGAATGTGGCGTCACGCATCAAATTGTGGATTTGGGGACCAACAAAAATGCCTGCTTTCAGTTTAGCATCTGTTATAACTTTTCCAAAATTGTCCTTCAGATACTGAAAACCCATACCATCACGATCCATTGCAACAACAAAGTTTTTCATTAATCCAAGTTTAATATTAAGTGGTGGAAAGTAAACTTTCTGTGGAACAATGAGTTACTTATGCTTCACGTTGTACTGGCCAACAGTGTGTTCAGGTCTGGGTGGCCATTCTTTCACTTTGTAATGGTTGCTGTCAACACGACTGTTCCACAGCCACAGAAAGCACATATACTTTGTATATCCCAATCGCAGGCCAAGAAGGAATGCCACCACCTTCAGGTCACCACAAACGTTCCACTTGTGTTCTAAATAGTTAATCAATTTCAAAATGACCTCCATGGATTCGTATGTCTCTTTCATTCCCTTGGCATGAGCAAGAGGAACAAAAGGTTTTTCATTACCTTTATGCAACAATACAGCTTTCAAACTTGCTTTGCTCGAGTCTATGAACAATCTCCACTGCTCTGGTATGTATTCGCAACCTACCTCCGTTATCAGACCACTCAAATCGGTACAGAAGCAAATGTTGTTTTCCAGCTTGTAATAACCTGCAAACTTTGTGTGACAATCAAGTGTGAAGTTGTTGTTCCTTTTTGTAGCAAATTTCTTTAAAATTGGAGGCTAACAGTTCAGACTGCTCTTTTGGCAGGTCCAGTACTAGATTATCGAAATCTGATTGGCTTACCCTCTTCAAATTGGGGTTCATACCATTCATTAACTTCGACATCAACCTCCTGTTCCTCATCCAACATGTCACTGACAGTAACAACCGATGTAGGAGGGACTGGCACTGGATACTCTGCATCATATGGCACTGGCTTCATAGCAGATTCACAATCGGTATAGATGATTTTTAACTTAGTCTTCTTTGAAAACCCAGCAGTTTTACTCATACAGAAGTAGCAGTCCGAGTGATGGTCTTTTGGCTCATGCCAAATCATAGGCATAGCAAAATGCATTTTATTTCTTTTCCCATTCAACCATTATGTTAGGCCAACGTAACACCTGACAGCAGATATGAGGTGCCCAGCTTTTATCCTCATCTCCAATTTCACATCCAAAGTGATCCAAATGTAGCAAAAATTGTCCGTTTTTTTTTTTTTAACACCGCTGCGCCTACCCATCGGCCAGATATCGGGCGAGAATCTGGCGTGTGTACAGCCCAGGTCGTTCATCGTCCGTGGATCCGTCCTGGCGGATCCACGGACGATGAACGATGAGCGATCCTAATGGAAGGGGGAGAGCGCGCAGCAGGGTGCCGCTCCATCGCTCTCCCCCTCCCCTCTCCATAGAGCAGAACGGTGCTGTATGTACAGCACTATTCATGCATCGTGTAGTCCTTTGTCGTTGGAAAGGATCGTGAAAGATCCTTTGCAACGACAAGAATTGCACGTGTGTACGCAGCTTAACGAATGGAAAGATTGTAAAGCAGTTTGAGGTAACTAGAAAAACACAGCAACTGGTCTACAATTATTTAATATTAAATGAGCTGGCATGCACAAAAAGAAAAAGAAAAAAAATGGACATGCACCAATTTTGGAAATTTTATACATCACAACTTGGTACTTGTGGTGCCCTGTGGTGAATTGGAGCTGCATTGCCTTAGTGTTTTGGGGTTTTATTCAAATTTAATAGTACCACAATGTGTTATCATATGTACTGTGCGTTGCAGTGATGCCCTGCAGTGCAAAAGTACAAACCCAGCCTGATACAGATTTTGTGATGGTGTGTGTGGCAACCCAACAACATTGTTCCTAAATTCAGAGCTTTATTTTAATGTGTGTTGTGCTCTGGAAATTGGAAATTAGGTCCATTTTCATTGTGGCTTATCTATCTGCACCTGACTTTATCCAATGCTGGATTGACAATGTTGCTTGTGATGTTTTTCCCCTGTAGTATTTGGGAGAAACAAGGGAAAATGGAGGACTGGATCAGCCAGGGAAGTTAATTTGTTTACTTTGAAGCTTGTGCAACTGCTAGTATCTAGATTTGGTACATTTTAGACCATATTTAGTTGTACTTTAAAGAAAAATGTCAGTAAAGCATTACCATAATAAAACACACATGCAATCTCCAGCAAAATGTCACTTTGGCTGGAACTGTGCCCCTGTTGGCTCAATAATTCATCTGTAATTACAGAGTGCTGTAGAAGAATGTCTACTTTATCTAAATTAATCCTTTGCTTGTTTTATGAGTCATTGCTGTCACATTCTTACAGTAGGAAATGTTTTGTAAAATTCAATAAGGTAATGCAGTAATACAACACTTCTCTAATATTAAAATTCGTGTACTTCTCTCTGCGTATACCAGAATATACCATTATATTGCACTCTTGGATGCGACCTCTGTAACTTGAGATGTTCTGAATATTTTTATTGATTTTGTTCTCTTTCCTCTCTTAGGGAACAAGCAATCCTATATTTCTTAGTAGCATTGCCTTCTTCCAGGACTCTCTCATAAATCAAATGACCCAGATTAAGCTGTCTGTGTATGATGTCAAAGACCGATCTCAGGGAACTGTGAGTTGTTTGGATACTTTCCTTTATCAGTCGAAGACAAAACACTTGTAATAAGTTGTGATCATTCCTAATCATGTTTTAATGTTTCACTTGTTGTTTTTTTTTATTGTTAAACCCTTATTGTAAATGTCTTACCATATTCTAGAATATCAAACATTTATGCAAAATGGCCCATTGTGAGTTAGTCAGGTGATTTTTTTAAAATGAAGAATATTTAAAGCATTGTCCAATTCACCATGGTAATATATGGTCTTCTTAGGTACTGTAATACCTACCTGTTTATGGTGGATAACAGTGAAATAAGTCTCAAGAACTAGCATTGAGAATATTGCTTGTCAGGAGTGCTCCCCAATATTCACAGCCCCATTTCTCTGGAAGGACATAGTACCTCCTTCTCCCCTTCCTCCCTGCTTGATTAACAGAAATTAGGTATTAGAAAGGGTATTCCCAATGGATGTTCAATCGGTTTGTAGATCTAATATTGATTGTATTGTATCTGTCTAATCATCGAATACATGTTAGTCAACTAGTAAATGGCAGGCTTTAGCCACAGCCTGAATTCCCTCTTTCATTGTTTGTACTGTACTGGCAGAATAAAACCCAATATATAGGACATAGCTGAATGCAGAGATGCCACTGTATGTTTAGGAGAATGAGTGGTTACATATAATAATGTATATGTGATGTTGTTTAATGAGGACACTAAATAATAATTTAAGGCTGGTAAAAGCATTATATACTTTAATATTCCAGGTTTAAAGTGCTTGTAACCAGCTTGTGCTGTAATTTTATTTTATGCTATTAGTTTTTACATTGAATGATTGGAGGACAGAATATTTCATGTGAAAATGTCAGACGATCAACAAAAATACATAGGCGCTACTTGTCAGTTAATTTGCTAAAACATTGATTAGCAAAAGGGGATTGGATCAGCTCTGGGAGTTCTTTTATAATGTAATGTTTTATCAAATGGATCAGTGGAGATGTATATATTAGTTTGCTTTCTTTTCATAATTGTGCCTTTATTATTTTGTTGACCTCTTAACTCTCTTGTGTCAATTTAATGCGGTTTCTTATCCTAAGGTAATGAAATTAAAAAACACATGTCATAGACATTGTCATTCTCTTCGAATGAAACCTTTTCTAAATAGAAATCTGAGGGCTGCTGAAAATACTGGTTGCCTGACTATAATGCCGTCCCTCTGGGCTCAGCACTTTGTTTTGTGTTTCTCTTTTAAAGTTTCCTTTAAAGAAGGCAGACATGTTTGTAAATATTGCTGGTATTCAGAGAGCTGCTAACCTAGCAGGAAGTAGATCAATTAGAAGATTGAAGCACACTGACTTTGTACTTTCCTGTTTCTTATTTTTTGTATAGATGTATTTGCTGGGCTCTGGAAAGTTTATAGTGAAGGATTTATTAGACGAGAAGAGCCACAGATTACATCTGCCACTTTGGTAAACATACAATGTCTTGTTTGTCTAAATGTATGTATGTGAATGTGCGTAGATAGAGAGGTTAATGAAATGACAGAAGCAGTCCATATCTTTATTACCTATGTGTGCAGTTTATATGTAAGTATAGATCTGAAGGCAGATATGAAGTAAGAGACGCATTTGGTGTCTTCACTTCTTATGTGTGCAGTATGTATATAAATCTACATAGATCTAGAGACAAATATGAATTTACAGAAGCACTATTAATATGTATGTCTGCAATATGTATGTGTGCATTTGTGCGCTGGTATTTTAATACTCTCAACAAGCATGCTGCAGAGCATTGTGTTGTAACCTACTGTTGTGCATTGCTGAATGCTCCAGTTTCACAGGCACATCATGTATTTTGAATGGGCTGCCAAAAGAAACACATAGCTACACTCATGTTTTGAAATCTGTTGTACAGCCATAGAGGGAACAGAACCTCAAAAAGCTATTTGTAATCAAGAAGTTCATACCTAAAGAAAAAAAACACCATGAACTGAGTGGTACTGAAGAAAACTACAGACCTCACCTGTGCCACCCTAATATATCAGATGCAGGGGCCAAGGTCAATTTATGTTTTTTTTATTAGGGCAAACAGTTTATTTTTACTTTTAAAAGTTGGGGGTGACCTGGTAAATAGGATCCATTACCATAGGGTATTGACCACACACAACTTAACCAATACACAGAAAAAGGGAAATTAACATTTAGGCCAAACAAGGAGTAAAAATTATTGCAGTCTGAGCATTTTTTAGCACTTGTGTGTGGACTACAGATTATTACTTTGATCATGTGCAGAAGAACAATAACCAGAGTCCACCATATATGCAATATACTTGTTTGGGGAGAAATGGTTGTTGAAAGCTATTTTGTAAAATCAAGTCCTTTTACTTTACAGGTCTGCTGAACAAGAACGTGTTGGTAACATCACTATAATAGGTTGGCAAATGGAAGAAAAGGTTGAGGAGCGTCCCCCTGTTAATAGATCACTGGATACTGTTAATGGAAGAGTATGTATAATCTTTATCAGCATTATACATTTATAAAATGAATATTTAAAATTAAAAAAGATATACTGAATTATTGAAAAAGTTACTGCATGTGGAGTACTAGCAAATGGTAAGTATTAAAATGTACAAGATACAGCAAGTTAATAGGCTTTGTATTTAATGCCATCTTTGTAATCAAAATTTTAATATTTTTTTGCTTTCAATTTTTTATCTAGTCCTAATTGGACTGTATAAAAGAGATAATTGTAGTTTGCAGTAATGAAGTGTTTAAAAAAGTGCTATGTTTCAGAAACCAGGTATACAAACGGGCAAGCATCGATAAAAAAGGTGGCCATTGCTCTTTTTTTAGTTTTGAAGCATTTTAGATTTTGGGTTGATATCTCATATCTCAGTGTTCGTAAGCTCCAGTCAGTTTTTTCTATAACCAGATATTATGCTGAGAAAGCTACTTCTAAAGCTACGTACACACGTCAGATTTTTATCGCCCGATAATCGGCATCGGCCAATTATCGGGTGAAAATCTGCACCTGTGTACAGTCGGTGTCGTCCATCGTCCGGACAACCGACCTGCCGGATCCACGGACGATGGACGACAGCCGATCCTAATGAAAGGGAAGGGGAGAGCGCGCAGCAGGGTGCCGCTCCGTCGCTCTCCCCCTCCCCTCTCCATAGAGTATGAACGGTGTTGTATGTACAGCATCGTTCATGCATCGTGCACTCCCTTGTCGTTGGAAAGGATCGTGAAAGATCTTTTCCAACCACAAAAATTGCAAGTGTATACGCAGCTTTAGAGATGTCATATCTTCATCTGTCTCTTAACTCATCACTAATATTAGCCACTATTTCATATTCTTCTCCTATGTGTACTACTCTTCCCCACTGCTTCTCCTTCTGTGTAGTTGTTCTTGTGTAATATGCAGGTTTGTAATTTGCAACCCCTGTTTAATGTACTGTGCAATATGGTAGCACTTTATAAATACAGTGTATATATATATATATATATATATATATATATATATGTGTACATGTTGTGAACTCTTAATAACATATCTGTGAATACATTTTGATTTTTTTCAGACTGTTCTTCCTGTTGATGAAAGTTTAACTGAATCCTTAGGAATACGCTCAAAATATGCTTCTCTTCGCAAAGACACACTTCTGAAATCAGGTGATTTGTAGTAATTATTGCAGCTTTTGTTTCTTTTAGTAGCCTATTTTGAAGTTTCTGTATATAAAAGCTTTACACTAATTAATATATATATATATACATACACATAAATACACACACAATCAATACACCTAAAATGCATTTAATTGGTTGAAGCCAAATGTGGCATTTGTGAACTTTTTCTTATCTTGTCAATTTATAGTGTTTGGAGGTGCAATCTGCCGCATGTACCGCTTTCCTACAACAGATGGTAACCACCTGCGGATACTGGAACAAATGGCTGAGAGTGTTCTTTCTTTACATATACCCAGACAGTTTGTAAAACTTCTTCTTGAAGAGGATGCTGCCAGGTAAAACAGCTGTAGGCATTTTTCCTCAACTGATGTGCAAACTCCTCGTGTTCCAGGCATTCAGTTAATAAATCCCATGTCCACTTTAACCACAAAGGATTAATAATATATATTTAGGGGCCTGTTTAAAAAGGGATGGACACCAAAAAAGGCATAATTTTACACAAATAATACATTTTCCAATGATCACATATACAGCCAATTTTAAAAAGATTGTTTGCATTTACATGTTCCATTCACCTTCACATGTTCAATATGTAATATGTAATCAGTCTGACCACCACTTTATAGAATTTTATTAATAATAATAAAAATATTATTAATAAAAAACATTATATAAATTGTGCCAAACATATTACGCAGGCCTGTACTTTAAATAGCGATTGCAAATGACCGACAGATACAGACAGTGACACAGGAGGCTGATATAGATTTGACCGCATTGAAATAGATAAAGCCATAAGCCACAATGTGGATCAGTGGTACTGAACAATGTGGAATGGGGCATCTGATGATTACTTTTGAAATATGTCTATATTCCACTTTAAAAAACTTGATCATCAGAGAACAAAACATTTTCATGCTTTTTAAAATAAGACATTCAAAAAGTGGCAATCCAGTTTCTGAACACAGAGCACAAAAAAAAAGCATTTTGGCTCTAAATTATTTAAAACAAACCCTTTAAAATGAGTTCCCTTGTTTAAATTGTTTAGTTTATTGTTTTTTATTTCCCATTGGCAAATAGGTGGCACTTTCAAACAGCCTTT
Organism: Pyxicephalus adspersus; assembly: GCF_032062135.1. Taxonomy (NCBI): domain Eukaryota; kingdom Metazoa; phylum Chordata; class Amphibia; order Anura; family Pyxicephalidae; genus Pyxicephalus; species Pyxicephalus adspersus. Next base: position 68,479,790 of record NC_092858.1, on the reverse strand, counting down.
TCTTTAATTTTGGTTCATAGAAAGGCTTATATATAATCAAAATTGGATAAGCAGATAACTAGAAACAAAGTTTTTTTTAAAATATTTTTACATCTTTGGTTAATAACATATATATGGTAAACAGTGGTGTTAGCACTTTTGTGTTGTTTTAAAAAAAAAAACTGTGATATGTACTGTGAAATTTCCTTTGAACAACGAAGAGAAATACTGCTTTGCTGTTTGTTAAATTATGAAGTGTGTGAAGTCGCAAGTGGTAGGATTGAGAAAATGGTATTTGTATGATTACCACATATTTAGAAACTGCCTGTGGTTGGTTACATCCTGTTTATCGTGTGAAGTCTGTAAGCAGTTTTTGTGTATCTATAAAACATAATCCTAACATTAAAAATTCAAGATGCAGCCGGATTGATCATGCATTTCTGTCTAGTTACCCAAAAAGCATGTTGAATAATATTGCATCTGCTGTGTAGTAATCCAAAATGTATTTTGACATATAATGAATCAAATGCAACTGAAATATTTTATACAAAATATTATAATATATTGTACATTTTTACATAATAAAAATACAAAATAAATATGAATACTTATTTATCATCATTCTACTTTATCTCACATAGAGTTTGTGAGCTTGAAGAACTGGGGGAGTTGTCACCATGCTGGGAGAATCTTCGCAGACAAATTGTAACTCAGTATCAGACCATCATATTGACATACCAGGATAATATGACTAATCTTCATCAGTACAAAGGTTAGTTGGCTATGTACTTCGACCTAAGTCTTTTTTATTACATATGGAACACATCCTTGAAGGGTTGTTGCAATATTACACTGTAAGATTAGAATACAAATAAAACATTATTGCAAAAAAAAAAAAAACCTCAGAAGGCTTTTACCATGTATTCATAAGCAGATCATCTAAAGAATATGATCAGTATATTTTGTCACATTCAATGTATTCTTTTTTGTCATATGAGATGAAATGACTTGAAACATCCTAAATGCCTTTAGTTTTGTTTGCATTGAGGGTTGTTCATACTGTCAAAGTTGGTATGCTGTCATGTTTGTAGTGTAATAGAGTTATTATCTTTGTTATCTTTACCAGTTGTAGATCTCTAACAAGTGTCTTATTACAGAAAGTTTAATCCTACCTATATTTTGTGTTTCTAAAATTACTGATAATGTGAATATTTTTAAAACAAACCTGTCTATTTCTAACATTTCAATAACAACTAAAACAGAATTGTATACTTATATAACCTGAAGGAGATATGTACAAAGGGTCTGCTTTTGAATTCTTAAATAACCTTCTCCATGTTCCCATCACACTTTTCCATTTTCTGATATACATTTTGAGGCGCCTCCTCAGATATTTTTTATAATATAGGGTCTCTCTGCTGTCTGCAAAATGTTAATAGGATCTGCATATAGTGAAGTTTATAGGAGCATCGATTACTAAAATTTGATGAAAAACATATGTAGCATAAAATGACTGAGGCTTGCACTTTATTATGTTAAAGTAGTAGATACACTTGTCAACAATACTGTAAAAATCACCATTTCCATCCCATTGTGAACCTTTTATTAAGGTTTGCCTGCCAAGGAAATAGGAGAAAGCAAAGTTGAGGCACCAATGAATGTAAATGACCAGATGTACCCCTGTTAATGTTGGCGTATGAACCCATACCTTGCCTTTTTAATAGGGAAAGCTTTACCTATGAAGAAGACCGGGCTAAAAAGACTGAAATAAGTAAAGTGGCAAACCTATTTTACATACATATGTATGTAAAAGTTTTTTTATGGTTATGTATTGGAGGTTCCCATTGCAATGGAAATAATATGTTGTCTTGTTTGTGTTTTATTTTTCTAGGCGTTTCTTTTAAAGCAAGCAGCTTAAAGGCCGATAAGAAATTAGAATTTGTTCCTACAAATTTACATATTCAAAGAATGAGGGTTCAAGATGAATCTACATCAGGTATGAACACTATAAGTAAAGTGCTCACAAATTACAATTAACTTTTCACAAGATAAAACTTATAAAACTAATGTTACATTATATTAACATGCAGTAAGGATGTCAGCAAAATTCACTGAGGCTTGATCATGATCTCAAAGCAAACCCTTTGCTTGGAGATTATGTGGGTGGCAATTGCTTATCTGGTATAAAAAAAAAACTAGTTTGCCTGTTGGTGTTCTGATCCTCTGATCACAGACCCAGAATGATTATACAGCTCAGGTGTTCAGATAATTTTTACTCAGATATCTGCATGCTTGTTTCAGGTGTGTGACTGTAACCACTGACACCAAAAGATTTGCTTTTTAAACAGGCATTTGGTTTTCTTTACGATGACTATAGCAGTGGCAGGTTTTATAATTCCCTTTTAAGACCCTTTTAAAACCTTGTATATGATTTTCATGATATTAATAAAATCCAATACTTGAAGGCCATCTCTTCAGCCAATGTAGAGCAAAGATCGTTGACTCAGATCCATTTAGTGTTACAAGGTGTATTAAAAAACTTGCATACATGTTGCTTTTAGTAGGATCTCCACATATGAAACTTTCAGCAAATTGACAAAATACAATTTGCTTGCGAAAACTGTATACATTTAGACATTATATTTTCACATTGGTTTTCAAACCCTACTCTGTAGAAACCATGGTTTCTTTATACTGCACTTGTGTATTTGTGCTTTACACATTGATGAATTGAGAAGTAACTTTAACTGATGGTCAACAAATCTTCTTAGAGTAAATCTACTAAAGAGTCCTACACTACACTTGCTATCAAAGTGCTGAATCTTGTTAACGTTAAGTCAACTTTGAATAACAAGGACAATCATTTATATTGGATATATACATCATTTTTACGCTGGCAAAAAATCAGATTAAGAGATTTGTTGACACGGTCACAGTGAATCCTTTAGCTTTTTACTGTTCAGTAAATGTGATAATAAAAAGAATGTTCATCATTATAATCTGCAGATCAAAACTATGATATAGTGACAATAGGAGCACCAGCCGCTCATTGTCAAGGTTTCAAGTCTGGGGGATTACGAAAGATTTTGCATAGGTTTGAAGAAGCAAAAAAAAAGTAAGTGCAATCTTTTTACATTTTTGCTGCTCATTTTTTGATTTTATTATTATACATTTTATTTATATTGTATACTTTATTCTCCAACTTCAACAAAAGCTTTCACATGTGTAACTTGCAAAAGGTGTATCTTAGTCCAAGAGAAAAAGAAAGAGAAAAAGAAATTATCTCAGTACCCTAACCTGTTGCCATAGTAGTGCCAGTGATGCAAGCCAAAGTTAATATAGTCACTAATAATACTTTTTGCTTTCTTAAAGTGTGCCACCTCTAACTATCTAACACATCTGGACGTGTGGCATGTCCTCTCTTTAGTGGTGTCTTTCCTCTCATTGACTTTAATGTTTTCGGAAGGGTTCTGCAGGAGAAAACATGAGGTTCATCCAACACAACTGGAAGTGTGAAATAACAGTGGCACCCTTATTAAATAGAGTTCTGCTCAAGATTATACATTTAGCACATTGCCTGCCAAAAGAGGGAGTAATAAAGTGTTTTTAAACCCAATAGACATGTAATATATGAATATAGAGCAGCCACACGGTAGAGGTCAAGGTCAGTATTTGGGATGAAACAGCTTGGAAAGCATGGAGCAATATTTAGGGCCATTATATATGTAAGACCCAGTACACAAGGCATGACAACAAGGAATTTCATGAAAACTTTTACTTCTAGCAAATGTGCAGAATAAAGTCTTTATCTAAGATCCATTTATCAATTAAAAAAAGCTAACTTGTGTACATATTATGTATAATACAAAAGGTACAAGAGACATAAAAACTAAACACCAACACTTGTACTTCAGCAGATCAAATTACTTTTCTAAGAACCAGTATGAGTTCACAAGGCTAACACAGATGTAAGTTACTGCTACTTCTCATTTCCAGTGTGATATAAATCCACAAAGTTGAATCCATATTGTTGTGCTTCCTATAATCACATTAGCAAAGATGAGAAAGATAATATAAGCAGTAAAAATGTAAAGACACAGTGAACTACAGCATGACAACTGACATCCAGTTAATTATTGCTTTATAATCCACTTTTGCTTTTATACTAACCCCCTTAGTTGCTGCCTGTGCTTAACATTGGGACACTTTAAGGGGATTTTCTGGAAATTTGAACATGTATTTTGTTCATCTTAATATAATAACATAAAGGGTTACCACCTCTTGCAACTTCTGGGTTTCCATAAAAAGAAAAAAGGTGAACTTTTTTTGTCGTTGGTACAATGGATGACCAAAAGTACATTATTATTATTACATTTTTGTGGGAGATCACCTTTTGTTATTGGTCAGGCAATATAAGTGACATGTCTGCAGTTTTTTTAGGCACTGAAGGATGGGTATGTCTCTATAAATACACTTTTAAATCACCTTCTAAGAATTCTAGGAATCTAATACACATATATTATTTGCTTTGCCTTTACATTATGCATACCCTACATGCTTTTAAATAAAAAAGCCAGGTCTTGGTGATAATATTTTGCTAACCTACATTTTTTTTAAGTAGCAGTAATCTAATTTTGCATTTTGTTTCTTGGTTCCTTATAGCAGTTATGAGGAAACTTGGTGAGTTGGTTTTGCAGCATCCATTAATTCATGCAATGTGTTCATGCTTTTTGTGATACTATTTTCTTGTGATTTGATTTGGTGGAGTATGGGTTGTTATTATTGCTTTTTTTTTCTTACGCGTTTCATTTAAACACCGTTTTGTAGGACTTTAGCATGGACAGAACTCAGAATATAGCCAACGCTTCACTCCACAGGCACATTGTAGATGCATAATTGTGTATGCTTTTATTTTATTCTTCAAGAGGACTTATTTTTATGTTTAAGCATGTTTCTGTCACACTGTTTATTCTTATACAATTACAATTGTAAAGGGTATTAAGTATTTGCAGTCATAAGATTTGTGCAGTTTATTCTCAGATTTGGTTGGACGTTTCATGTATACCTATATATGAACCACCTAATATTTTTGTTTTCAGTAGATCAGTAACATATTCTAGAAATCAAACTTTTATGGTTGTATCCATAAAATAATACTGAAAACTAAAATGCAACCAACTATCTTGTAACAATTGTGATTAATAAAATAAAAACCCTGTAAAAAAACAAATGCAAACGGATTCTAGCCATATTACTTCAATTGTAAAAGTTTATTGCTACACAATATTCTGTGAATCTTTTAAATTAAAGTTAGGATAATAACTAAATAATGTCTGTGTATAGAGTTTACTTAGTCATGCTGAACTAATTATTTTATATATAAGGCAGGAGTGCTGGATTATCCACTTTCATCTCTGTATAGCTGAATTCAAGAATGGAGGAAAAGTCTTAGCCAAGCTAACCTAAAGTCTATTCTGCCCAGACACAGATGCTGTGGTCCACCCACACTTTTTTCCCAACCCCACTGTTTTCATTGCCGTAACTCCCATTGTGGTATATTGTTCAATTTATTCTGTGATAACACAATTGTAGTTACGTAGTTCTGCAAGCCTCAAGCAGTTATATACATAATGACTACTTTAGGCATGGAAGCTTATTAACCATGGTGATGGTATATCTTTTGTCTAGATGGTAAACAGGAAGGTCCACCATTCAACCTACTTTCTAGGTTCTTTGGGTAGAAAGGGGATGGAATCTCTATGACTTGTTGACTTGATGTATAGGAAGAGACTACCACATGTCAAACTTGAAAATAAGTCAGGGTTTAGTCATATAAGGGGGAAGACCTACCTGGCCAGTAGTTTACAAAAAAGTTGTGATTTGCATAAAACTTAATTGATAGATGGATCATCACAGGCCCAGTTTAAGGAGGTTGTGATTTTAGATACCAAAAATCAGCATTCTTATTGCTGGTCAAAATATGTACAGCATTATTCATATATAGGTATTATTCTTACAATGTATTTACATACAAATGTACCATTGATTAAGCGTATTCCTTTAGAGGCTTAAGAAGTCTTTTGGGAGTCCATTGGTACCCAGACCCATTTTGACCCATGCTGCCAAATTGTAGAAAGAAGAATGCAAGAACATGAGAAACAAAGCATTTTACAGTTATTTGACTGAGGAGAGGCTTATTGATACAATGGGTATAGCGTATAGGTTCTTGTAGGAACTTCAGGGTCTGCACATCAGCACTCTTGATGCCTTAGCAATATTTTAGATCAGGTAAGTTTTACTTTGTAGTAATATTTTACAGATGTTCTGCTATTATCCACATCTTCCACTTTTATTACACTATTTGCATTACTCTTGAAATCAATAGGGACATCTGTGCTATGTGAAGTCCATGTAACTAGAGCATGAGATTCATCCTCTCAGTGTGACCTGTGTGTGTATTACAAGCCTGCCATGTTGCATTCACTTTGTCTTTTCGTGAGTGTTTCATGTGTTTGAATATAAGTTTCCTGTTCTTTACTTGATGAAGGAATCCATTGTATTACATTGACCATATTTTTTTTTTCAGTACATCAGCGTGCCCCCAGTCCATTGTTTACATACCACAGGATATAATTCGAGCCAAGGAGATAATTGCTCACATAAATACTCTGAAGACACAAGTCAGTTATTATGCAGAAAGACTTTCTAGGGCAGCCAAAGACAGATCAGCAAGTGGTATTGAGCGGACGTTGTCTATTTTGTCTGATAAGGTGTGTGCTCTCTTATGAATGTGGTTTATAACACAAAATTTAGCTTGCAGAACCTAAAAATGTAACCTACCTCTAATTGTTAAACTCTGAGCTGAACTCTTATGTCTGCTTTAGGTTGAAAACCAGCCAGGAGTTGGATAATAAACTTGTGCAAGGCTTTTTTTGGGTATCTCACCTAATAATCCCATTTCTTCTATTGTCACAGCAAATTGAAAAAAATTAATAATAAATAAAATTTCATAATTGGACTCTCCATGCTCAACGAAAACCTGGCAGATGTTCTATTCTTCTCCAAAATATATTTTGTTTGGAGCTTGGCTAATTTCAGAAGTTTCTCATGCTTCTTTTTATCAATGTTAATCGATATACTCTGTTATGTAGATTTTGTTTTGTTTATATGGCTTTATGTTTTCTTTTCAGACAAGGCAGCTTGTTACAGTGTGTGACTGCAAACTATTAGCCAGTGCAATTCAAGGACTCAATGCTGCTAGGCCTGACTACATTGCTTCTAAAGCTTCTCCTACATCAGGCGATGCAGATCAAGTGATGCTAAGAAATGATCAGGATACCTTAGTAGCACGATGGACGGGGCGAAATAGCAGGTCATCACTGCAGGTGGACTGGCACGAAGAAGAATGGGTATGCATTTCTCAAGTTGAATGGTGGCTTTAAAAATCAGTGTGTGTGTGTGTGTGTGTATATATATAATATTATATACATAAAATATTCAAATACTTTTAGAACTCATGTAATCACATTGTTTAAAAAGAACTCCTATCAACATGAGTTCCTAAAGTAAAAGTTCACTTAAGGCTCACTAAAATGATGCACATGGACATGAAGCCCTATTAGTTGTAATAGATCTTAGGTTTTTAGTGCTTTTGTTGTACTTTTTGGCATCATTTCTTGTCATGGATCAGTCTTTCTAGCTAAGGACAGTAAGGTTTAATTTCTATCTGTGCCCCCACTATCCTGGCAACACTGTCTTTTGGACAAGAAACCATAAGAATTTCTTTATCCAAACTAAATAAGGAAAATGATACGCTTTTTCTGTCCTTAAAAGTGTCTAAGATTTTGAAAACTTGACAAAATACAGTTATCTATTTATGTATTAATATTTGTCTCTGGAACTTTTTGAATGGAGGGTACATTTCAATATCTTCCACCAAGTGTATAATTCTTGTCATACCTATCTGAGCCTCATCTAAATATTCACTTATTAAATATTGTCTGTCTTGAAATTTTAAGTATCATTTCTTTTTGATTGTTTCAGGATAAAGTCTGGTCAAATGTGGAGAAAAGCCTTGAGTGTATTATTCAGCGCGTTGACAAGCTTTTGCAAAAGGAACGCCTACAAAGTGATAGCTGTGATGATGTATTCCAATGTGATATAAGCTGTTCTAGCAAGAAAGGTAATCCAAGAAGGAGAGCATATTGGATAAACCCAGAGACTTCTAGTGATGCGGTTGTGTTGTCATCCACATCATCTCAATGTCCTGCATGCCATCCCTCTCGGTTTTCAAGTGCGTATGACTGTGACATCACTTTCCAGCATTCCTGCTCCTTGTGCACTAACCCTCCAAAAGCAGACAGGCTAACAGTGTACTGCACAGCTCATTGTGCTTTTGTCTCAGGTCATTAGGCTGTTTTTTTAGCTTGCTGCTACCTAGTAAGCATTTTACCATCATTTTTAAACATACGGTAGTTGCATACATTTTTTACCGCAGTTTGCATAATGAAGACAAACCCTTAATTGGTTCCTATAGAAAACATCGTACTGTACCCTTCCACATTTCATTGCATGCTGCACCCAACTGTTAGGTTAGGTTGTGACAACAAAATAAATTGTCAATAATGTAAATTAATTAAATATTGGAATACACCAATAAACTCACTCATTTCTCTTTCATAATACAGAATCACAATAGGAAATCTTACCTTTTCTTTATCTTTCTGTGTGATTCTGGGTATTGTCATATATAACACAGATAGCATGCAGATTTTGCAGATTGGCCATAAAGTTTTATTAGGCTGTATGCAAACAGAATTGTTTTTTGATTTCTGAAGTTCTGAAAATGCAGCCGTTTACTGTTCATACTTTGTGTCTTTATTAACACAGCATGGTATTGGATAACCTTATCAAGATTTTATTTTTTTGCTTGCAAGTTTGCATCCAATCTATTATCTCCTTGGTTATCATTTCCCTCCCACTCACTCTTGTTCTGTATGTTTGTGTGTATGTCCTTTATCGTCTTACTAGACTTTTCAAAATAGGACATTTTCAGAAATGTTGATTATGCCTTTGTTAATAGGTGGTTACAGAAATGCAGCACTGTAGGTGGAGATTGTTTTACTTGATACTTGTAAATTGTTTAAGAAATGATTTCTGTAAGGGCTTGTTCAAACAGGCATTCAGAAAAGTGTCTTTTTTTTGTCAACTTGCCAGCCATGACCACTGCCTAATGAACCAGCATTTCAATATTTTACACCAGTTTTCTTCTGTTGGTACTGACCTGCTCACTAACGTTCTTATTTATTTCCTATGGGCAGGTGCTGCTGAGAGGCTAGATGTAGTTTTTTAACTGCAGGTGCCGTTCATGAATGTGCAGAATCAGTAATCACACAGCAACTTACTGTCAGTCTGAACACGCCCTTTATGGAACTTTGGTTTTTAAATTTTATATTCAGTTTAAATGCTTTTAATTATCAGTACTGGGGAAATGCATACAATGTGCACATAATAGGGCATTTTAGCTATTCCTCTGATAGTATGTTGTACGTCTTATTTCAGTATTATTCCATAAAATACTTTAAGTTAGTGCTATAATAAAGACGTTGGAGTAGAGTTTTAAAAATAGTGAAATGTCTTCTCCGTAATAAGGAAGTGTAGGCAAGTGCATGACACAAGGGATTGTAATGCTATGTTTCCTAACTAGCACAAATCTAGTTGCCTATTATCAGCACACAGGGTGTAAGTTTTCCCTGGTGTGTCTCCTCCTGAGACCCCTCCTCATGTTTGCCAATGCAAATGTTGTCATCATATAGAAGATCTAGCATCTGTGATGCCCTAGTACCCAAAACAACATAATCATCATAAATATGTCTGCTTTTTAAAGCGTTCTATAGCTTGTCTGTAGAATAATAATGCTCTAAATATACTGTAACCTCTGGGTTATCTGTTTCTGTATTCCAGTACATGAAGCTGATAGGCATCTGGTCTATGGAGTCTGCACATGTGACTTCTCTCTATTTCTGGAGCTTGTTTGCAGTGTTATCAGCTTTTCCCTAAAGCATTGCATCACTGCAATGTTAACACTTTAAAAGCTAGGTAGCAAATAATTCATGCTTCAAATTAGTATGTACTGTACACTGGCCACCGTTCTATGATACAACACTACTCTGAGTCTGTATATACAATCATTAATCTTCTTTATGCTTTAAATTTTATGTTTTTTTTTCCTTTTTAAAGACCAGAAGTATTCATCCTTTGCCCATTTGGTGCAATATTGTTTAACAAGTATGGTGGGGGGGAAAACTGTTACAAAAACAGACACCACCGATATACCCTTTAGCATGTTGATGAAGTGTTCAAATGATTATCAAGAAAAGTAATCAAATGTCAGGTTAATATCCTAAAGCAAAGTATATTCATTAGAATCAATGCTGTAGATGACTTCAGTATGTATGTATATTGTTCTTAATAAAATACTAGAAAACTTCATAAAAATTAACAGCTTGCATGAAGCCAGATATAGGTGTTTGCAAACCTGCTTTTCTGCTACTTACAGCTTAAAGCTTAGTACTAATGTTTCAGTTATGCTTAGATCTTTGCTTTCAGGTTATTTTTTGTTTTTCTTGGGACTTTTTGTTTGCTGCCCCTTAATCATGCATGTTGCACCTCCATTTCTGTGCAGATAGCAGCTTGACTACAGAAGAGGCCAGTCCAGGTATGTGCTACTTTCCATTCATTGCTTTTTTCATTTGATAATTCTGTTTTTTCCTAGCTTTTAGTTTGCTATTGCAGATTATGCTGCTTTGATTGAGTTTTTAGTGGCATTTAGTGGCAACAGAAGCCACTGGATTTTTTTAAACTAGTTTGTCACTGCATAGGGGCCCTAAATGTTAGTTTTTGGCACAACTAAAAATAGTTTTTTAGAGAGTTTTTTGTACCCTAATAGGTCTCCTAGCTCCTCTTTATTATTTCATGTTTTTTCATGTTAGTTGTATTGACCTCCTGTGTCATCTACTGCAAACCTTTTATTTCCTGATGATGCTTGTAGAAGACCATTATAAATAGTAGCTCTACTAAATGATGTTCTGGGTCACCCTTAAAAGCATATTTTGTAAGCTCCTTTTAGTAAAAGTAATTTTATAAGCTGTGCAGCTTTTTTTTTACTGTACAGTTTATCAGGTTCAAGGGGGTGCTAAAAAGTCTCGGCCTTACCACTTCTAAAAATTTGACCATGATTTTGTCATTGTAGCTAAAAAAAAGTTTAGATTGTAAAGTGCTCATTTGCAGGATTGTAGCACAATTTTAAAAAAATGTTCTTCAGATCATTGACATAACCTTGTCCATGAAAAGTGTGGAATTTTTCAGTGTTAATTTTAAACTTTGTGCTAAAATCTCTTTTCCTGCAGATGAAAATCATTAAGTATCATCAGCTGCCCATCATATTTTACTGAGAAGTGGTGTATCAACTTTCAGAGTGGAGATTCTGAGACCAAAGATGCAGAAAGAACTGGAAGTCCTTCAACAATTTCAGCTCCTGAAATTGTTATTTTTGTTAAAGATTTGAACAATATATTATCTCCACTATAACACTTGCTGATACACTAGAGATATACAGGAAGTGCATTTGGTTTATAATTCATGAGCAGGTCAAACATTTCGGCACCCACTTGTCTGACACCTTCTGCATGAGTATGTGGAAGGTGTCAGTCAAGTGGGTACTGATATCTATTAATGCTGGCCAAAAATTTTGAATGAATACATTCAAGTTAACTTTTGCTGTATTTACAACAATCTAGTGAAATTTATTTGGAAGAACTAAACACTGTTGATAAAATATGGTTACACCACTAAGATCTGAGCACAAACTATACTTTCAGTGGCAGTACTTGGGTTCTCCATGGCTCAAAACATTTGGTATAAGGAAGGTATTTAAGTGCAATCTGCAAAAGGGTAAAACAGTTAATGCAGAATGCTCTAACTTGCTGGGCCAAAGAAAGGCATCAACGAAAAATGGTGAAGGGTGAAAAGGCTGCAAAATACGTGCAAGATAACACGCCTGCTTACAAGATACAGATTGGCTGGAAGAATTTAGGGTTTGAATCCCTAGACCATCCACTCTTCTTACTAGATCTTGTTCCATTTGACTATTTCCTGACTTCAAACCGTAAAATCGGGAGAACATTTTCAAATGATTGATTTAATGGCAGCCACAAAGCAGTATGTCAATGACTTGACATCAGAAAGAATTTGTGGAAGGAGTAAAAGAAACTAGAGAAACTTTAGGATGAATATGTGGAGTAGTACAGCTTTAAGATTCTGGTCATTTTCTTCTGGGTGGGGGCTAGAACTTTTTAGCAGCCTCCTCATATAGATCTGTGTTTTATATCAGTCAGTATCATTATCAATAAAACCTTTAGTGTGAATCAATTTGCTTTTCTTCTGTTACATTTTTTAGTAAAAATAGCCTTTTTGTTTCCCTAAATCTCCTTAATATAGAATTAATTTATTAGTAAATGGATATTTCTCATTCTAATACCATCACAGGTAGAATTTGGGTATTGTTTTGATTTGTAGGATCTTATGTTTGGAACAGGTATGTTGGGTTTAGATGATGCATATATTGATAAAATAATAATTTTTTTCCACCAGGAGAATGGAGTGAGGCGCTTTACCCATTACTAAGCACCCTAACAGACTGTGTAGCTATGATGAGCGATAAAGCGAAGAAAGCCATGGTGTTTCTCCTAATGCAGGACAGTGCTCCCACCATCGCCCTGTGTTTAAGTCTCCAGTACCGCCGTGATGTTGTCTTCTGTCAAACCGTATGTAACAACTTATTTTGTTCAGTTTGTTGTCCTCTTAAATACAGTTTATAAATAGGAGATAAAATTTAAGGCACAGAACAATTTTTGCTCAATAATGGAAACCGTTTAAATTGGATGCCTTCAGCTAAATTGATTAGAATAGAATAACAATTGGAAGCTTTGATTTCATGGACAGCCAGTATATTAGCATTTGTGCCGTACATGACTGGTAGACACAAGTATAAATGTATTAGTCTGTTGTTTCTTAAAATAGGCTTTTTGTAAAGTTTTGTTACTAGTGGAAATGTCAATGATTATATTTAAAAAAAAAAAAAAAAAAGCTGTGGGATTTTTGCTTTAACAAAATTGGAAAAAATCAGGTTCTGGCCCATGGGTCAAGACACAAGTATGTCGTTCAATGTTGCAATTTTACTAAAGCAATAAAATAATTTTAGGAAACCTGTTTTCTTTGTTACAGTTAACAGCTCTGATCTGTGGCTTTATCATCAAACTCAGAAACTGCCTTCATGATGATGGTTTTCTACGACAGCTGTACACAATAGGTTTGCTTGCTCAGTTTGAAAGCCTTCTTAGCACCTATGGTGAGTTGTGTGCCTAATAAACAAAAATTCTACCTAGCAAGTACAGAAATTCTATTTTCTGTAACACTAGCTTATGCCTTGCTTATAGGAGGTTGGAAAGTTATACGATATGTGTTGTTTTTGTTGCAAATCCTCTGTGGCAAGTCTAAATGAATAATATTGTGTCCCCAGTATTTTGTGCAGACTCTAAAATAGGCTACATAGGTTTTTATAAAGATTTAATTACCTGTGTAAAAAATGTGCAATTCTTTTTCACTGTCAGTACAAACATTGCTTACACAAGTATCATATATCCAGCGACTCTTTGACTACTTTTGTTTTAACTGAAATAAAGGCAACAGAGTCTGTTGGGGTTGGTACATAAAAGGTGTTGTTGGTAGAGTTTTTCCAAAGTATCAATAAGTTATTTCAAAGACAGGCATCTGGCCAGATAGTTATAAGTAGTCCCTTGCATCAGCCCTAGATAACTTTAAAGTTGTGGACTCCCTGTATACATCCTAATGCTTTATTGTCCTTCAAAGAGGAACTCCCTAAAGTTCCAAAAATATGTTTATACTTATTAATAATTTTCCTTTTTTATCTTTAACTTACTGCCTAAGACAGCGATTGTACTGGAAAAGGAACACATTTTAAACCTCTTGAATAAAAGCTTATTGGCTCTTCTAACATGCTTAAGTTGCAATTGTACATTAGAAATTAAGTTACAATTAAGTTACAGTTTCAAATTTGTGGCAATTCGACCAAATTAGGGAGCTGTGTCACCAGGAAAATAATTGCCTCAAGTATGCTAATGCTCTGATGCATAGTCTTTAGTAGGCAAAAATAGATTTGGGATGTTTTCCAATGGAACAAAGAAGTATTTAGTGGTTGGTTGTTCACATTTACCATTTCAATCAGCTGTGTTTTTTTTTTCAATCAGTTTTTTTCTTTCTTGTAGCGCTTTTTTTGTCACGTAGCGATGTCTGCTTCTAAAGCTGAGTATTCTGCTATCTTGGCCAAACTGAAAACTCATAAATAGTGGCCCCAACAAGAGAATTCTTTGCTCACACAATTATTTCACCAAGTCCAATCCACAAGCACATAAAGTAAGCACTCCTACTCCAGGTGACACCTTGAACCCTAGTATTTTCTAGTGTAGACCTTCTCTTCCTTTTCTTCATATTTAATCTTCTAAATAGAATTTACAACTGGCCCAGATTTGCTTGACACAAACAATAGATCAGCCTCCCATGGTTTCATCCAAAGATAACCATTGTGGAGTGTAGAATCACTGTACTATACAGTTACAGTAAGATAAATGATCCACCCTACAAAATGGGAAGATGATATATACCTGATAGAAAATATACAAAACTGAATTTAGGAGTGAGACAAAAACATAGTTCAACATGTAACACAAAAACAAACATAGTTCTATCCCACTTCTCATAACAAAGTTAAATAGGTACAATATATCCAAGTTAGGGTAATGTGCCAGCCCTTTCAATAATGAAAAAATGAAAAAACAGTAGAAAATAAATATAAAAAGGGCTTTAGGCATACAAATAATATATTTTTTCAAACTTCAAGTTCACACGGTGAAACAATTTGAACTTCACACCAGTCCAATCTAACAGACATCTATTACATTGCATGCTGTATTTACCCCTGAAGAAGCCGATTAAAGGCAAAATGTGTTGGTAACTTTCCTAAGCGACTGCGATCATTAACTTATTTTCTGGGACTGTCTGTTGCGAATGTGAGAACGATGCCTCACCAGTTAACACTATCCTATAGTAAAAAGTGTATAGTGCCTATTATTAGGCCAAAATTTTGCTTACTACCTTTTTCGTACTACCTTTTATATGTATGTATGAAACAATATATTATTTGTATGCCAAAAAAGCCTTCTTTATGTTTATGTTCTCCTGTTTGTTCATTAGTTCAACATGTAATCTAACTGTAGTCAATTTGGTTGCCCATGAGTTTGCAGTACTCTGTATGCATATTTTTTATCTTTCCTTTCTCTTGTTATCTTTTTTTTTATTATTATTTAAACAGTAATAACCTTAATATTCTAATTCAAGATTTCTTTGTTAGGTGAAGAGCTGGCTATGTTAGAAGATATGAGTTTGGGTATTATGGACTTGAGGAATGTAACATTTAAAGTCACTCAGGCCATATCCAACGCATCAAGTGATATGCTGCCAGTCATAACAGGAAACCGGTGAGCAGATTTACAAGTCCTAATTTATGTATGTTCTCTGTTAGTGCAATAGAAAAACTCATAGACACGGATCTGTTAACATTATTTCAAAGCAGTTACCTTAGGTCCTATTATATTAATGGACCTCTCTCTGTATATTTAGAAATGTATTGTTTACATAACTTACCAATACAATGACTCGGCAAATCGGGTTGTTTCTGCATTGTATGTGACGGGTAAACTTGCACTCTCACTTTCCAGCCCTGGAGAGATAAGGATTGGAGTTTTAGCTGTCCCAGGCTTACAGTATGATTTAAATTAGGTAATACTATCTTCTTTCATCTCCTGGAAAAACAAGAATGATATTTTTTTAAATGCTGTAAGCAAATTTAATTATTTTAGTACACTAGCTATAGTTGCTCAACTTAAATGAAAACACCTACACACTTGGATGCAAATGTGAGAAGATAAGCATATAAAAATGTTTGCAACAACTGTTTGCAAGGAATTGCCTTTGCGATACAGCTGGTATCTATTGACTGCTTTTTCTCATGAGTATTGTGAAGCACTCAACATGGCTGTTGTATTGTTTACAAAAGATGGTTTTGTCTTAACCCAAGACAATTTTCTTAATCCATTTCAATCTCATTTATGTTGCTACAGGGATGGTTTTAATGTGCGAATTCCACTACCAAGTGCTTTATTTGATGTTCTTCCTCGTGAAATGCAAAGCGGGATGCTTCTCAGGGTTCAGCCGGTATTGTTTAATGTGGGAATTAATGAACAGCAGACACTGGCAGAAAAGTAAGACCATATACAAAGCAATGATTGCATTACAAATTCTTTCTTTCTAGTAGCCTTGATTATTGTGAACAGAGTGAACTTGGACATTTGTTATAAAGGTTGTTGGGCTTTTCATTTCTACAAGCAAAGCAGACTGTTTTATGTCTTCCTAATTTAATTTATTTTTGTCAGAAGAAACTTGCAAGGGGGAGCTGATTCCTCTTTGTTCTGCATCTCCATGTACACTTCAGTTAAAATTGTATCTAAATGCTTTAATGGCATCAGATTGGCCAAATAGTACACTTGCATTTCACTCAACTGACATTATATTTTTTATGATTTTTTTTACAGATTTGGAGATACATCTTTGCAAGAAGTTATAAACATTGAGAGCTTGGTGCGACTTAATTCATATTATGAGCAGTTCAAAGAAGTCTTACCAGAGGACTGTAAGTTTTACTTATCAAGTAGTATCTGTTTATAACCTATACACATTTGAATAAGTGTATGCAAAGTACAAGATGCCTTTCTTTGATTGGATTTCTCTAAACTGATGAAATTTAACATTTAGTTAATGGCCAATACATACCATTGCTCATTGTATTGTGGAATTACCAAGCCATTTTTTTTTTATTTTTAGGTCTCCCTCGGTCTCGGAGTCAAACATGTCTTCCTGAACTGCTCAGGTTCCTAGGACAAAATGTCCATGCACGGAAAAACAAAAATGTTGACATCCTTTGGCAAGCAGCTGAGGTATTACTTATCATTATTTATAGGAGAACTACTGTGAATGATCTCTCTTTTTTTCAGTTTTTCATTCTTTTTGACTACCCTGAATTTATCTTTGTAACACATTAACATGACACCACTGGACCGCACTTGGTCTCAAAAAGTCTAAACTTTGACTAAATTTGGATTTGTAAGTTTGGCACCGAGAGATGTACACTAGGTAAATGGGGTCATGTTTAAAAAACACACATAGTTGTCAAAACATTGTACTTTCCATTCCAACCAATCAGTAGCCAGGTAAATAATCTGGGGCAATGGTTCTCAGCCATGCAACCCAAAGCTTCTTACAGAGGTTGCTAGGGATTCATTGAGAAAGGAGCAGTTTGTGACTTTCAGGTTATGGTCATGTTATTTGGATCTAATTTTATGTAATTTTTTTACAAGCTTTTACCAGAGATTTGGCTACTGAAAATTTTATGAACAGGGTTGTTCTATTTATCAGGTGATACACTTAGCAATTTTGCTCTGATCTCACATCCTGATCCCTGTAGTATAAATGGAGCAACTAAAACTCCCATTTTTCCTTTAGTGGCAAGCTGTCAAGTGGTAGTTGACAAGATGGGGTTTTGTTTAACTCTTTGGTAGTCAACATACAGGAATCTTGTAAATTAGGTACAGTTCTCTAGTGTTCTGCTCATTATTTATTTTAAACTTTCTATTTTCCCTAACCAGATATGTAGACGACTCAATGGTGTTCGGTTTACAAGCTGCAAAAGTGCCAAGGATCGTACTGCTATGTCGGTGACACTGGAGCAATGCCTAATTCTGCAGCATGAACATGGGATGGCCCCACAGGTCTTTACACAAGCTTTGGAGTGTATGAGAAGGTAAGGAGAGCTTGTTGTTCATTGATGCTTTGGTACAAGAACTGAATGAGCTACAGATGTGAGCTTCCCAAAAAAGAACAAAAACAGAAAGTTACTTCTGTAAGAAAATCTAAATTATGCGCTTGGTAATTAGAAGTATTTATAAAGTGTTTTTTTGTAAACTCTTATTTGTGTTCTTACTTTTAATGCTATTTCAGTCTGAATATATTTAAAGTAGTTTATTTTTTTTTTAATCCTGATCTTTAGCTGAAAAACATAATTGTGAAAAGTCTGGCTGATGATGTCAAAAAAGAAGCCATACCTTATATGCTTAGAAGTGTTACAATGATTACAGCCTAAATAACTGGGAACGCATCTGCAGATTATGCTGGTTCTCATGCAGCTATACATTAAAGCATAGGTAGGCAACCTACTGTTTCTAGATGGTGTGGGACTGACAACCAGCTGAAGGTGCTGGGACTGGTCACCAGTTCAGAAGCCAAAGTTTGCCTACCTCTGTTTTAAAACATCCCAGCTCCCTGTCAGAGCACTCATAATGTTTGAATGTTTGTCACAACTTTGCCTTCCCTTGCCATCTCACTCTGTTGATATGAAATTCCTGCATCAATGTTCTATGTGC
The DNA here is from genome assembly GCF_032062135.1 of Pyxicephalus adspersus. NCBI lineage: Eukaryota > Metazoa > Chordata > Amphibia > Anura > Pyxicephalidae > Pyxicephalus > Pyxicephalus adspersus. The sequence goes on along the minus strand of NC_092858.1, from coordinate 68,461,200 downwards.
AGAAGCAGCTGTGGAATAAAAACATCTAATCAATAAAAGAAGTATTTTAATACCTTTTAATGTGCTCATATAAACATTGCCTTCACATCTAACCCTGCACTTTACTTTCCACAAGGACAGATAATATACCCTTTGTAATTTACAGATGATCCTTGGCTTGTTCTTCTCCGCCTTGTCTTTGTGTCTGCTTTCATCCTCATTTTCAGTTTCATCTTTCCCTTTCTGTTTTGTTCTTTTATTTGACCCTTTCCTAGGTTTAATACACACATATTTCTAATGCTACCAGGCATCTAAAACCTGTGAGTTTGGTGTCCCTCACTGAGCTTCCCTCTATATTGAGCTATACGTCTCGGTACAAATCTTAAATATTAAACAACATGGATCAAACATGGATCAAAAATTGTATTCTACTTTATTCACTGCAGGTGAATCTTCCTAATGTATATTTATTATACAGTGTTTGATTCTCTTGCACTGAATTTTTGATGAATGTCATATTCACAACTATGTAGCTTTCTCCCAGCTGTTAGTAAATGTGTTTATTTGGCCTTGTTTATGTTCACTAAGTAACGGTAAAATTAAATGAAACCTTACTATACATACAGAAGCATGCTTCTTACTTTAAATTTTCACTCCGGCCTTGCTTTAATGTCCATCCAGCCTATTGTCAGTAATCTGGTAATATAGGAACCCTTTTTTCTAATTCAAGAAAGGAACTCCCAAGGCTGGCTCCTTGCATCATCCTGCATTAGGAAGGTTTGATATCTAGGTGTCAAGGAGCTCTCTTACGATCTCTTGTTGTCTCTTGTTGTGTTCCCTTGAATCCCGCTCTAGTGAATAAAAGAAATAAAAGGTGGTTGATACAATACTTGTCATGTATTTTAAATGTGTGGAACTACTGACTGTTTCTTACCCCACTGGAGATTTCTGTTTACTTCCTTCCACAATGCCAGGGAAGGAGTAGAAAAACTCCAGTGAAGATGACCACCTAATTTAAAAGAGTTAGGGCACACTATAATTATTTCAAATTTTTTTCTAATGTTTTTCATTTCATTTTTTAATGAAGGATACTTATTTGTCTGTATAGGATAAAAAAAGGGAAAAATTCTTTAGGTGTCTATCATTAAAACTTCACAATAAACCCTGATCAGTAATGGGACTTTGTGGGTTACATAGAAGAGATGGCACAGATCATGGGCATGGGAGCTCTGTATATATATACTGTGTTTCCCCGATGATAAGGCATCCCCATCAAATAAGCCACCCCCCGATTTGCTCAAAAAATTAATAAATTAAATAAAACACCCCCTGCAAATAAGACACCCACCGATACCTGCCACTGTGTGCCTCTGTGTGACTCCTCGATGCTGGCTGCAGTGCAGAGTGAAACTTCTAACGGAGTCTGTTACCCAGCCGTAGAAGCCAAAAAAAAAGTGAGTCCGTGAACAGAAGGGGACAATGAATGGCACATGAGTGATCAGAAGGGGACAGTGAATGGCACATGAGTGATCAGAAAGGGACAATGAATGGCACAGAGTGATCAGAAGGGGACAATCAATGGCACAGAGTGATCAGAAGGGGACAAT
>NC_092858.1:68411673-68459414 GCF_032062135.1 Pyxicephalus adspersus | reverse complement strand
AAATGTGTACTGTAGTCTTCTTCATGGAAAATTAAGACATCCCCCTGAAAATAGGACCTAGGGCATATTTTGGCATTTCAAAAAATATGAGACAGTGCCTTATCATAGGGGAAACAGGGTAATCATCAGTATTAGGTGTTTTAAGAATATTTAGGCTTTGTCACAATAATAACCTTTTTATCAATTTCTCTGTGAAAGCATCTGAATTGTGTAGCGTTACAGACTCTGACAAATGTTTGATCTCATAGTCAAGACCACAATTCTTAAGTCTCTTGAAATATTTAATGTGTAGCCCAGCCCTGTTACTTAATCATCAGAATAATAGGTTTTAGTTTGATCAGTATTGATCTTGTAATAATGATCCCAATATAACCCCAGGCCCACCATATAAATTACTTCTACGGCAGTATAAAATATACATTCCCATGCTGAAAGGGTCAAATCCTGTAAAGGTTGTTCATGGTCTGCTTGCATTTCAGATTGCCACTGCTTGGCAGCATGTTGATGCATGGTAGCATGGACTAGTGGCTGTCACAACTAGATCAAACATGAAAACCTACCAAAAGTCTGTTTCTTTTACTCTTCACTAGTTTACAATGCTTTTTTCTTATGTTTTTCTCTTTTTGTTCTCTCTTTTCTCTCCTTTTTTACTCTTCTAATTTGCTAATCTTATTTTATTTACATCACCTTTTTCTGTGTCTTATGAATATATTGTCCATTTCATGTTCTCTTTATGTTGCATCCTTCCTTCTGCTTCTTTATTTTTTCCACTGTATGTTTCCTAAATTTCATTTAATTCCCATAATCCTTTTATTTTGCTGCCCCTCAAACGTTATCCTCTTTACAGCATTGGAACGCGAGAAATAGTCACCCAGAAGAACTTGAGTGGCTTGGTTCCGATCCGAGATTTTAGGCTGGACCCCAGCCTCCTTTACTCTGTCCCATTGCTAGCGCTCAGCCCTAACTTACTTATAGTGTGGCTGTTCCTCAGCATAGCATATCTGGTGGCCAGATTTCGTTGCAAATGAAGAATGGGCAGAAATGTGTATACCTGGAAATGTGCACCCCTTTGGTGACCGGGGAAGGGACACCCAAAAGAAATGATTGAGCTGTTTCCTATATCGATGCCTTACTATTTTACATTTCGAGTGTGGGGCAGCTCAGTTGTATGAAGCATATGTATATATGGCTTTCTCATGACAACATACCTCATGTCTTGATGCTGCTCTGTATTTAAATCATGTAAATGCAATACATGCAACAATCTCTATGTAGCTTACGTGTCACAAGATACGATATTCTATTGAATTTTGTATTGCACCTGCTGTTCCCTTTACACATTTTATGTGACATGGGGAATATGGTGTCTGCTTTCCAAAGCCATAGATGCGTATCTGGAAAAAGTATTATTTTGATGTTTATGGAGCATTAATCGGCTCTGTAATTGACTGGAATGCTTGAATTCCCTGAGATGCATGCTGTTTAAAAAGTATTTATTTTTATGTAACTTTTGTAGAATCAAACTGATCTTCCCAACTTGTTGCCTCCTGCGTTTCCTTGTATCGATAGTTGGCTACACTTAGTCTTAGAATACAGCTCGCTCACCATTGTAATTGCACAACATGGGGCTTCTTTGCTCTTTTGAGGTTCACAGACTCAATAGTGGTTAACATGGACGATGAGGCAACGGTATGATCCAAAAAAGTGCCTTTTGCACAGAACTGAATGATGATTACAGTGTGTTGGTATATGCCTCCTTTAATGTTTTCCTATATGCCAAAGTAAGAAGTGTTTTCAGGTACCACAATTCACATATATGTAAAATGAAAGGGACAAAAACATACTAAATCTGTCGGGAGAAGTTTTATGAGATTGACCATTGTTGGAGGTTTATATATATATGTACAATATGCAGCATATTCGTGTACTAAATTTAGGCTTTTAAAAGCTTAGATCATTAACAAGTGGTGTTATTAAATTTTATGTATATTATATATTTATTATATTTAGTTTGTATGCTTATTGTTACAATACAGTATATAGTAATAGTCTTGTGTTTCAATATCTCACTAGTGAATGTATCTATGGGCATTCCATGGGTCCAATGTTGAAATGATGAAACAACCGCCATTTAAATATTTAGGTCTTCCAGTTAGTTGAAATTATCATAAGTGTTTACTGGTAAAAACTGTTACCTATGGTTTTCTCCTGACACCTCCATCAACTTAGAAGGTCATCTACTGAGAAGTCAGAAATGTAATATTTTTAAAAGATAGTGTAAGACTACTTCATATATGAAAGTGATTGGTGGATGGGCAGTTTTTTGTAGCATCCTATCAAATAATTTTCATTCTTTCTTACTGGAAAAAAAGGAATCTACGAAGCTGCTATGATTAGCAAGAACTCTTCTTTTTATTTTTTTTCTTATTTGTAATATTGTCTCCTTATTTATAATACAATATTTGATACAACACATTTAAAATTATGTAAAGTTATTCCCATTTCTACCTGCTCCCCTACGTCTCTCCTAAGTGTATAGTTCTTGGTATCATGAGATATATAAACACAAAGCCACCTTGATTACTGTCTAGTAGATTTTTTCCTTTTTGAGGGGTGGGGGGGAGGAACATGAGCACAGGAGAGATTTCATGCAAATTTGATACAGGTAATGTTCTTATAAGTAGAACCCAACCTCCATAGTTGCCTGCGAGAGCACTAAGCATATGAGCATTGTGCTGCTTGTTTATTCTGCTCAATAGAGAAATTAAATATACTTATAATACAAAATGTATGTTGGCATATTCCTTAAATTGTCAAGTGGTGTCTTCTCAATTCTCAGCCAGTTATTCCTTGAAGATACCACTTGCTTTGAAGTCAACCAAGACCTTCAATCACTATTTTGGGATTGGTTGCCTTCAAAGAAGTAGAAAAGAAGAGGACCTCTTGTTTATTAGGACAGTACAGATCTATTTTCAGAGCTTCAGCTTCCTTTGTAGTATTTTGATTTTCCAACCTGATCTCCCATACATAAAAGTTTGGTGTAGGAGAAATTGCAACCACACTTTTACTAAAATGGTCCTGTATAATATACTCCTTCCACCTCCTGTTATTGACCAACTACAGGCCAGGCATCTATGGGTGCTGCTCGTTGTATTTATTTTGACTCTTTGTATACTATAGCTTTAAAAATTGTAGAAATATTCTATTGTCATCCATAGCACAATCAGTGGTAAGTATTTTTTTATTATTGATTTAGGTATACCGCTGTTATATAGAAAGTAATATTATGACAATCACTTGGTTTCCACTGAAACAAAACCATTTTAATTAAATTTCAGATTATTTCATAATCGTAGTATTGGTTGCATTTTGGTTTCCCCCCTACAGTGTATTATATATAATATTTACTAAATTATATAATGTAAGCCCTATAAATTAGAGCTGCTGTACTGCTACTGCTGTAATCGGTCTGTTGATTGTGTCTTGCGCTTTAGGCCCTACTGTCATGCACCGCACCTGTCCTCTTGACTGTGCCACTTTCACCACCTGGTATCACTGGGTAGTTCCTTTGAGGTTGGGTATCATTGCTTGGGTAATAAGGTTGTACTTTTCAGTGAAAGTGATTGGCTATAGTTCACTTCTTCCTTGTTATTTCTCATAATGCCCTGTTACATTAAACACAGTGTCATGGGCCATACAACTGTGTCCTCCAGGCCACAGACAGCCAGCTCTTCACTGCCAGGAAGCATCTTAGAGGTTAGTTTTATTGCAATAAGATTGTGTTATTCTCATGAATTATGATTGTTTAAAGTTTACTAAGAAGTTCTGTTAGGAGTTCACAGGTTTGTTCCTGTATGTCTACTCAACAATTCCTTTGGCCGCCTGTTAAGATTTAGTAGGTCACAAATGGTACATTAAGGTTACAAAAGTCTGGAACATTAGATTATTTTAACCTATTCTCTGTGATGCAGCTGATTTTTTTTTTTTCTTTAGTTCTTGAATTTTTATCCTTTATTTACTGATCAGCTATAGTATAGAAAAGATTGTTTGCTTTGCTATTGTCATGCTTTATATGTGAATATAAAATGCAACGTGTAAGCTTTTTATTCCACAAGTTAGCGATCCTGCTTGTAAAGCTCATTCTGCACCATTAACTTGCATCCGCATCCTTAAGCATCCATAGTGTGCTTTTAACACATTTGCTTTTGCCCATATGTTCACTGTTTGTCCAGGTTTTATTTTATTTTTTCTGCCTGTTTTCTCCCTAGTGAGGGCTGTCGCCGGGAAAACACCATGAAGAATGTGGGATGTCGCAAATATGCATTTAGCAGTCTGCAACTGAAGGCTTTCCCAAAGCATTACAGGCCTCCTGAAGGAACTTATGGAAAAGTGGAAACTTAGTGTCTCCCAAATGTTTCCCATACAACCTCTGTAAATATGAATGAATTCGTGCATATATATGACTTATTTTCTTTTATGTTCTTGGAGACAATGCCTGCATAAACTGAGCATGCACTAAAGGAACATGTGGTATAATATTAGCGTGACTTCTCACCAACGCTGCTTAGGAATTGAACACTTGAATACAAGCTTGCTACTGATTTTCCTAAAGAGTTTGAAGGATTGGGAGAAATCTATTGGCTGCCCTTGCTCATGGTTTTAGTAACTCCCCGAAGCAGTTAAGAGAAGACTAATACCTAGCATGTTTGGACTCCAGCAGTAAAATACAGCGGGAAAAAAAATGAGTATGGCCTTGTGTATGAAAGTATGGAATACAACTTGCTCATATTGTTTTTTTAGTGGACAAGGAGAAAGAAAAAGTTGCTTTTGTACACCTGGCTCATAGTTTTTATGTGTTTTAAGTAACTTGGATGAAATGTAGTTCTTATTTAAGGTTATATTAAACATACTGTAATTAAGAAGATTGGCTTTTTTTTCCATACAAGTTGTTCAGAAGTTTCTTTCTGTTTGAAAGGCAGTTGGTTTGAATCCATTCTTAGTAGTAGTTATAGCTTACCAACATTGGTTATTTACAACCTCCTACTTGTGGCTGGAATAACTCATAAACACTATAAATTGAATGCTTATTGCAAGTGTCATCCAAGTGCTATACAGACTTTAAGGAGCACTTTTTTGTGCACTAATAATTTGCAATCCTTTTCACACACTCCCCTTCCCTACACTACCACCGTCTTGCATTTGGCCTGCAAAAACATTTATGTGATAGTATCATAATGGTGAACAGGCACACTTGGTATTTCTAATACTGCACCAGCACCATATCTCCACCAGCTATGTGACATTTGTTTATTCCTTAAAGCCGAACTCCTGGAAAACATCATTACACATGTGAAATAGATATTGATGAGCTTTGGCTTGCCAAAGAATTATATTTCTGTCTAGCCAGTTCTCAGATAGACAGCACAGTCTGACAGATAACACCATTTTACCCATTGCAGATAAGGCATATAGTTATGTTCTCCCTCCACTCACCACTGACTGGAAAATAAAAGAGGAGAATCAGACTGGTGAGGTATTCTGCTGTCTTCTACTATTACCATGTATTATCGAATACAGAGCTGTACTGATTTGTGTATTTTAGATTTGCCTGGAGTTCAGCTTTAAAATGTTTACTAGAATAAAAAAAATGACTTTCCATGTAAGATTTAGACAATGACACAGAAGGGGGTTCCTGGTGCCTTTTTCCTAGTTATGGAGTGGGTGGACTGACAACATTTAAAGAGTCACCTATTGGTGTAGAGATTAGATGTGTGCTAATTGTAAATGTATGTAAATTGAGCTAAACATTTAGAACTCATAATATATAACTGTAATGAAATTACAGAATATACAGAGCAGAATATACATAACAAAATTAGAATATACAGAGCAAAATAAAGATGGAAAGTAGCACAGTGTAGAGATTTTTTTTTTTTATAGAAAATGGCAGTTATATTTTAAATAAATAATATAAAAAGGAGTGCCATGGGAATAGTAAAATGTTGTGCTGTTAGCTATTACAAAAAAAGAAAGAAAAAAATGTAAAATTACAAATACACAATTACAAATTAAAATAAATAAGGATACTTCATTATGATGACGAGGAAACCTAACCCTGCCAAAGTGGTTAATATTAATTGACACCAATGTATATGTATTTTCATGTTACTAAATGAATAGGTGTAATAGGAGCAGTGCCGAAATGTTTTTTGTTCATTATGTGACCACTTTCCATGATACCGGTTATTTTTTTAATCTGTTTGCAGATAGGATAACTTAACTCGTGCCTCTTGTAACCAGGGTTTTTGTTTTTATATATAAATAGGTGATTGAAGACACTGCCAACGTGACTGACACTGACTTTTGTTTCAGATAGAGTAGAAAAGGTTTGAAGTCTCCATTATGTTGCCTTTTTAGGTTCATTTTGCCTCACTGTCAGGGACAGGATGTGAAGGGATTGCTCTGTAACAGAGACACATACACAGAGTCACGTACACAAACACATTATTTTAGCACGAGGAAGGGTTAGAGCTCCCTATCCTTTGAAAGTCACTTATTCCTTGTATGTTTTTCACTGGAACAGGGGGTGATGGAAGATCTTCCCAACTGAGTTACAGGCAGAAAATAACCAGAGAGAAATGTAACTCTTACAAAGCCAGATTTTTATTAAAAAGTGGATCCCTGTTTTACTTACATGTTCCCGCTCTGTTGCAGGCCGCCATCTTCTTCCTACCCCTCTTGCTTGTTGTTGTCTTTGGCCATCTTGATTGGCCGGGCTGGGGTGATGTAGCTCCCGTGCAGGAGTTTATTCAGTCTTGGCAACCACAAGGGAAGTTGGAATGTGCAGGGTATCCTGGCATCCAACGCTGGGCTGTGCATGAATGAACATGAGATCAGTCTTACTCATCTCTGCAATAAAGCTCTGCCTGGTTGCAAATTTTTGCAAATAAGAGTTATGCTTTTAAGCAAAAATAAATTAAAGGTTTTGTAATAGGGAATACAAGTATTTGTAACTGTATCCATATTAAAATGCCCAATTTAGGTCCCTTTATGACTGTACAAGGAATGTTTTTATCAGAAGCATTCATTCATGTTGGTCAAGACACAGTAGATTGTAGTTGGTTTAAAGGCAATCCAAAGTCACAGTCCTCACATTACCTCACACCTCACATGTGAGTGTTAACATCTGTAGTGTCAGCTCTCTACAGTAGTATGGGGTGGCTACATTTGTAGATATGCTTAGAACAGAATTTGTAGCCACATGCATTCTCTGCAAAGGATATAACATGTCTAAAAAAACACAAATTTTTAAACGGGAGCAAGGAATGTATCTTTTAGACATAATATATGTTTATGATTTTGACTTTAGTGACCCTTTAAGGATTGGAAAATGTTTCTTTCCATTCATGGACTCCCATAATTTTTGGGTAATATAACATTTGTCCCCCAACCAGATTATTGTATTCCTGATGATTATGTTGCTTCTAAACGTGTTGGAGTTTAATATGTTCAGTTATCTATAGATAAGTGAAAGAATCCAAATGCTACCTGTAAGGCTATGTTCAGACCTGCAGTAAAAAAACGCAGCCCCTACTTCTCCTAGATACCCACTGTGCACCGCTGGAAAATCAGAGGTCTGTACATAGCCTAAAGGTATGAAGAGAAGTTTTGGATCTTCTAAAAGAATTTGCAGTTGTAAGACTTCTCAGTAGATAAATACAAAAGCAACTAGCATGAAATCTGTTAGATTATGTTACAAATAGGTTTTGGGTACATGATATCTGCGTAATGCGTAAAAAATAGAAGGAATTTAAATTATTTGAATTGATAGAGAAACACAAGGTTTTATCATAGAAAATACATTATTTGTAGAAACTGTTCTGTAATGTGATTTCAGCATTGTATATACTACCAATTCATATATTGTGATTATTGGTGCTGTTTTTTTCCATTTATTTTGTTTATTTGCAACATAATAATTAGATTTGAAGCATGCATGTTCATTGTCATGCAACAATTCAATATTCATACATTTTGTCATTAAGTCTGGTTATAGTATCCACCTTAGATATTGCAGCGGGTTGGACTAGAAGAATTGGTAGCACTCGTGGTTTTTTATCTGTCTGTAGAATGTAGACAATGTAGAACTGTTGGCATCTCATGATCATACACTGCATGTCCAGCTGTATATATAAAATCTTTTCTCTGATGAGCAGAGCATGTCATGTACACGTGGGCACACCAAGATTGTATTCGGTCATTATGAATAGTTAGCAGAGTGTTTCTCAAATCATCAAAGTTCTATAACATGTAAATTATTTTAGTCCGTCAGATAATATAAAATAAACTATATCAGATAGGTTTATATTTATAGAAATTGAGCCTTAGAAAAGAATAAAGCACATTGTATATGTGTATGTATATGGAAGTAAAATACACTTGTGACCAATGCTTTAGAATCATCAGGCTTTGTCTTTGAGCCTGAAGATGAAATATTAGGCCTTGAAATATGTAAATTGGTTTCACCAGTGGGCTACTTTATTAGACACTTCATAAATTGTTAGAAAACAGGGTAACAACTCGCATTTAAATTAATTTGATGTTCTTCTGATAATTTTTTCACCATTTTCAGGGCCCTGTGTACACACAGCATTTTTCTGATTAGATCTTAGAAAAATCAACACCTGCCTGCTTGTAAGCAACCAATGTTTGTGTTTTCAAACGGACTAATCAATTCTCATTGGAATTCCCATCTAATTCTATCTGAAAATTAGGTTTGGAGAGGCAGAATTTGCCATACATGTGTGCAGTGTTTTGTTATGTTGATAGATTACAATTTGAAAAATTAATAAAATCAGTCAGAGATCAGCTAAATCCATTTCATATAAAAAGTATCACCGGATCAAACAGTTTTGATATTTGAATAAATTAAATATAACCAGACACCTCAAAAAGTCCTCAGGAACCACTAACACTGCATGTTTTCCACACTTGCAAATGTAGATTAATTTGTGGGAGTTAGGAGGAAAACAATTGGCAATTTATTCTGCTATAACTTGTTCAACTGGAAAACTTGCTTTGTTATTGTTCCTATTGAAAAGTCTGAGAAATTGTAGGCTTTAATTAAACAATTACCTGAATACTGTGACCACAGCCCCAATTTATAAACATTACCTTTCATTTTCTAATTAGTGTTGGAAGAATAAAAATTAAAGGGTAGAGTAAGCAACTTCTGTATTGGCCATTGTTTTAAAGCATTCTCAGATACTGTATCTTTGGAAGCCAATCTCCACTAAAAGCTTCTATTATTCAGAGTCTAGATTCTATAGGTATGCTATAATATTTTGGCCTTTCCTCATCTGTCATTCCCTAAGACCATTTTTGCAGTTCATTTCCCCAATAAAATCTATAAACATTTTTTTTACATAATGAATTCTTACATAAGAACCAATAATGCCTGGAATAAGTATCACACAGATGGCAAAGTTTTCCTTTGGAAATGTCAGAGTACATAGATCTTCTACGTTTTTAAGTTTACTTGGTACAGATTTTAATGAATGAATTCATGACATGGCAGTGTTTGTTAAAGCTTTATATGAATAAGGGAACGTAGCAGGCTTTTAGCTAGCCAGTAATATGGTAGCTATAGGGATGGATTTCCCTATCTTCATGTTTATACAGTTGTCCTGGATATCCAGTATGTTGAATTATGTACACACGTTGCCACACATTAACACGTGTATGGGTTTTTGGGACACTGGCACATCTGTTAAGTGTCACCTGACTTGTGCTTTTTAATTATACCATTTAAAGGTGCTGACATTAATGGAGTGTCTTGTGAGGCTTTTATTGGTGGTTGGCATATGTATAGTACAAGTCTGATTTGCACTTCCAATATCATTCTCTGGTGTAGAGAGGCCTAGTGACTCTAGGTTGTATAAGGTAGGCACCACATTGGCAGCTGAAATTGATATTCATTATAACTGTAAGGCCAAATATACACAGTGTGTCAATGTTCACTTTTTTGAAGTAGTTGAGGGGGATAAATTGACTGCTTTTAGGTCCCTACTTTAAAGTCAGATAGTGTTCATAATTCAGTGATCATGGAACCTCCCATCCTTTGCCCCTCTGAAAGAGAAGGAAAGCCTGGAGTCTATAGGGTCTTGTAGAGGTGGGAATGTTAACTTGGTCATGTTTTGTAAACTTGTAAAGATATTGTATGATATATTTTTTTTGTTTGAGGCTTTTATACTTGCAAAGCACTATTCACTTTTTAATGTATTTAATTTTGCCAGTATTATGTATATGGTTACCATTGTCAGTAATATTTTATCCCTGCTCTGTTTAATTGCTGTAAATGTGCTAATATTGAAATAAACAGCTGTCAAATGTCTTCCCATTGTTGTCATATTCCTTATCCGTTTCTGCAACTTCAAAAACCCTACAGATAACCTAGAACAAAAAATACTCAAGACTAACAACGACCATCAAAAGTACCCCAGGCTGTGTGTCTATACACACCGTACATATATAAGGATACACAGGTACTGTATACTTGTGTCACGGACAAGCCAGGAATCACAAAGCCATGAAATGTTCAAAACCAAACCAGCAATCACTGCTTCTATATTTTTAGACCTTGATGGATTCCTTTGTAAATAATTATCTTGGCATTATTTACCTAATTTGACAGTGGCCAGAATATACAGTAGAGTTAACAATCAAAAATCCGGCCATCCATAATCCAGGTCCTTCAATTTCCCAGCATGAATTTTAGATCGCATTTTCAATACAGGGACTGCAGTACATTGTTTGGCCACTAATGTTTTCATGATGCTGTTCTGCAGAAATAGCTGTTAGGTCTTGCTTGCTAAACAAAATACACGTTGAGACGTCCCTGCTGTCTACTCCTTGAAACTGTGCCAGATGTCTGCGGGTGCGGCGAGAGGAAGTCTGTGTGTGGAGTTAAGTAAAAAAAAAAAAAAAAAAAACCTTGAAATTTCGAAAATCTAGCGCACCTCAGGCCTGGAGGTTGCCGGATTTTTGATTGTCAACTGTAGTGAGATGTGGCACTAGGTTTAAGTTTGTGGAACATATGGGTAAGTTTTGACGAGCCTAAATTTAGTGCCTTTCACACCTTGCTAAAGCGCCAGTTCCACACTTCTGCGCATGCGGCTAGTTCTGACCCTGGGCGTGCCTGCTATTCAAGCTTCAATGTTCATCGCTCCTCCTACTGGCCATTCAGGGAATAGCGTCTTGATAGTCCCTGGCCATTTAGCTGGCTCAGACAGAGCACTCGGTGTTGGAACAACAAATCCAGACTACGGCTGGGCCCCTAGATCTGCTGAACTGTTTCCTGTTCCGCTTTTGTTCTAACTCTGTGGTATCCAGTGTGCTGTTCCCTTTTGCAGTTCATATCTTGCTGTTCCAGAATCTCCAGTCTCTTCTTGTTTTACCTGCTTTCCATTGTGCCTTCAGTGACTCTGTGTCACATGTGTCTCCTGTCACCCTCCAGTGTCCTGTGACCCCGTATCACCTCTGGTCACCCTTGTCCCAATCTTAAGGGACAAAGACCCTTAGCCCACATCCAGTGCCCCATGATGGATGTGGAAATATTCTGGGGGGATTATGAAAAAATCTTGAAATCCCCTTTTAAACCAAAGGGAGTGACAAGATATCCCCTCCCCCTTCAGAGAAATGAATATTTGCATAAAAAAGTTGACAGTACACAAAAAATTAAAAAACACCAACTTACTTTTAAAATAAAGTTTGATGTGCCCAGAGGTAGCCTTGACGAGACAGCAGCTAAAAGTAACCACTGACCTGTACACAACCAAAATAATATAAAAGCCTATAACCAATCCCCCAATTAAAAAAACGCAGTAATAAGGTTGACTGCCCAAGGAGCTACCAATTAAAATTATATTAGTTATCCAACTAACCCTACTCTGCTAGGCAGCTTTACAGCTTTTTCTGCAACTGCTTTCAATACATTGACAAATGGCTGCTGGGAACCAAACACATAACACACCTTTACATTACTGGCTATTGTAATCTCACTAACACAGTTGAAAGGTCAGGCAGAACAATATGGGTAACTTCAATATTGGTCCCAGTACATAAACACCCAACACCCTAATTTTTGCAGGATTTGTGTTGAACCCAATATTGACCTGAACCTTTTTCCTAATAATCATGATTTCATTATGATTTAATGGGCCTAAAAGCTGATGATGAAAGTTGTCAATAAAGTCAAGAGGCTTAAACTGCACGTTTTGTAACTCTTGAGGCTGTTAGAGCAGAGTCCATGTTTCATTGTTGGATTGGTAGGAAAGCACATCCTGATTTACCCTGCCGGTGGCACTGTACTAAAGCTTTGTATAGTATGGTTCAATAAGCCAGTTGCATCACTAACACCTTATTCATCTTTTTCCAGTCTCAGTGCACTCCTGGGTGCTTCCATATCAGTTCACCAGAACTAATTATGAATAAGAGGAACTCTTCATTGCCTATCTCTTTATAGTGCCTTCACATGCTTTTTTTTAGAATAATATGACTGGAAGTTGATAACTACTGTTATGTTGGGTTTAGAAAACCATAATGTCCTGTAAATCATTAATCCAGAATCAAACAATAATTTCTAAATTACAGAGGATAAATGTAATTAAAAAAAGCAAATAAACCATCGGATTGCCCTAAAGATACTATGCGGTAGTTGCCTTTTGCCTGATTGCCCTAAATGGTGTCACTTCTTCTCCAAGTGAGCCACTGTGCCAATAAAAGATAGGTGCATACCTAGATCACCTATTTCTGTACAAGGTATGGCTGCCAAAGCAAAAGAGTCATTGGATTCTTGGCCGACAGACCAATAAACCTGTACCTATGTGGTCTATTACTTTCAGTGGAGACGCTTTGGTTTTAATTGCTACACGAAAGGTGTACCTTATAGTGGTTTTGAGTGTGTGTGGCTTATGTAGAGGTGGTCACACTTTCTGATGATCAATTAATTAAGTGCATTTGATTAGCAGCCTTGGCTACTACTTACCCTCCTAATGCCTATGGAGTGAGGGAGTATTGTCTTTTTCTTATGACTGTGTGTGTGTATATATATTTTATACATACACACACTTTAGTGCATCGTAAAAAAAATTGAATGCTTTTCCAAGTATTAATGTCCCGCCCTTCTCTTTTTTAATCACTGTATTTCATTACTTATTAAAGAAAACACTACTAAATGTCTACCTAATAAATATAACTGGTTCACCTGCCATTTTGTGGTAACCTTTTTTTTTTTTTTTTGACATTGCTGTTATCTGGTTGCCAACAACACAACATATTTGTATTTGCAGCACAGGTCCAACATTGTTCTCCATTGTTGCTAAAATAGCTAGTGAATAACAACCCTGCACTCTCTATATGGAAGCCTTGACGGAAGTTTCACTTGTTGCCAATCAGCTTAAAGAGCAGCTACCTTCCCTGACAACAATCAATACAATGCAGCCACACATCTGACAACAACCTCACAGAAGTTCTCAACAACTAGCTGCAAGTGAAGGGAACACTCTATCAAAATGACGGAGAAAAAGCTGAGAGAAGCAGAGAAGTCTCCCCTTACTATATCATTCAATGCAAAAGAAGAAAGTCTTCTAAAAAAGAAAATGCTCTCTTTGGATGCAATGCAGAAACAAGCAGCTGACTCACTGAACCTTGATCAGAAAATCCTATATAATCAGTTTACATTAAAGCTCAGAAGATCGGAGTTGTCATACGCAAGGCTTGTTGGGAATAAAGAAATGATTAAACAATTGACCCATGCAATGTTCTCCAATCTCAATACCACAATCAATGATGGGGCAGAAGAAGCAGTACGAACTATAGTGCAAAGTAGCAAACTTCCAAGGGCGAAGTCTGCACCATGTAGACCTGCATCTTGCATGTCTGATAGAGACAAAAGTCACAAAATGAATGTAAGGTTTGGAAGCAGCATCCATCAGTCTAAAGGAGTGGACCTTCTCACTAAAAAAAGTGGGTGCAATGCTCTGAAGAGGTTTTATTCAGCACCAGCAAGACGGCAAGTGAAATTCTTAGATGACCAAAAAAGCAAGGATCTCTCTTTATCAGTGCGCCCAGATTCGGAGGGACACAAGCTGGACGGTGGTTTCAGACATATCACAAGTGAAAACAGATGGCTGAAAAATAACTCAAGATCAACAAGAAGACCGAAATCGACAAGTTTCTTGATCGACAAAGTTGGAACCCAACTGCCAGACTCCTTAGCATCACCAGACATGGTGACAACTTATAGTGATGATAACTGTGACAGTAAAGTCAAAGTGTTTCTGGAAAAAGTCAAATCTATGCAGCAACTTGACTCTACTTTAAGAGATTATTATTCCCAGAGAATGCTTGATGGATCAGGAAAAAAAGAAATGTTTGTTCTAACAAACACAGATGAGGAAGAACAGCTCCATTGGTTACCAGTAGGTAAAGAACCACGCCACCGTAGTGTGACCATGAAGAAACTGGACACTGACTTTACTAGAAGGGATATGCCTTTGGATATGCTTTTTATGGAACAGTATAACTCAGTCCTTACAAAAGAAAATTATCTTGTTAGGAATTGGCTCAATAATAACCCATATCATTCTGCTAAATAATTAGTACCGACCCAACCTTTATTTTCTG
Source organism: Pyxicephalus adspersus (assembly GCF_032062135.1). Taxonomy (NCBI): domain Eukaryota; kingdom Metazoa; phylum Chordata; class Amphibia; order Anura; family Pyxicephalidae; genus Pyxicephalus; species Pyxicephalus adspersus. The sequence goes on along the minus strand of NC_092858.1, from coordinate 68,444,729 downwards.
AAGGTATGAAATATGAATGGTTGACTAATACTTATGCTAACATTTGAGAAGTTTGTTTTCTGGTAGGGACTTTAGTTCGGCAATCAAGCAGGTGTCTTATACTGAATTGGGTTCCTTAGATGTATTAAATGTCAGAATAGTAAACAAAAGGTTAGTGGCAGATTACCACTATTAGCACCACACACTAAAAAGGGCAGCTTGTAGAGTCAAGTGCCAGCGCAATAAGCACGGTCACTGTGGTTCCTAGTTCTTCTGATTGCCAGTTTGGGCAATGTTAGTAACCCAATCTGACTCGGCATCCAGTAAGTCTTTTAGCAGTCTAGTGTTATAATATGCAGCTTGTTAAAGTATTTTTGGAGCCCGGCTTCTGGGCTGCTGTCAATGTTATCCATGTGATGTGTTTCCCACCTCCCTAAGAAACAGTACTTTGTCTCCTAGTAAAACAAGAATTTGTAGGGGGACCCAACAGCATGGGTAAAATACCAGCAGTCAGAAGTGGGCTATGTGTTTCTACATGTTTATGTCACTGGTAGAATTAGTATCAGCTTTACTGCTTTACATTACCATACATTACGTTACATAATGCTTAACTGTTTAATTGAATTAAAAGTGTGTATGTATGTATGTTTTTATATATATATATATATATATATATATATATACATACACATTCACATGTCTCCTGTCGGGTTATCATTGTTGTCTCTGCTAAATGTTAGTCATACACATATCATTCTAACCATATAATCAAGTTTCCTATACGTCAGAAAATGAAGGGTGGGACAGAGACAATAAAATCAAAGGCTATTCTCTTGTCAATCTAAAATGAAAAAAAAAAAACATACTTAGATAAGATTTAACTTTTTGGTATACATGTATACCTTTTAGGTATACTGAATGGTCATAATAAATTGGCCCGAGCAGCAATATGAACTGTATCGGTTTATGGTTGATTTGGGTCTGTCTCTTTCATGTTTACCATAATATGTTGTAGATTTTTACACTAGGCCAAGCATTATTTGTGAGCATTTTTAAATCTTCGCCTAAAAATGCTAATAAATAGAGCATTAAATTTGGTCAGCATTCACAAAGCATCTTTAAGAACTAGATACTTGCTAGAATTGATAGACAACGGCTAAGAAAAGCCATTCGAAAGTAGCTGGTTACTTTATACCTATACAGTAATATAATGTCTGCTCTCCATGCGGACACAGTGGCGCTTTGGTTTATTTCAGCAAATAAAAAGGCTGGTATGCTTAATTTTAGTAATCCCCCATTATCTTATGCTCACCTGTTCCTAGGGTGGGGGCAGTTTCTTTTTCTATGGAGCGCTAGCCCTATCAGTCAACATCTGTGCTACTCCATGCCAAGGCTACTGACTTCTACCCAAGTGGCCTTCGGATTTTAAATATAGCAGTGCTTCCATGGATAGCCCCAGTCTTTTGCTGCTGTAACCATTATAGTCGGACCCTGCCTGCAAATTCTGCTTCACTATGTAGGCAAAGTTTATTGCTTTTATGTCCTTGTGTAGTTCTGTCAGGCAAAGTTTGAAAGGAAAAAGCACATGAAAGGGCAGGAAATGAGCCACAAAAAGGGACAAGCATTTACAGGTTCATGGCTGAGATATGGGCCATACTATTGTTCACATGAAGTACTACTTTATATGGCCATTGTAAACTTAGATTACCTCTCAGGGCAAATTCACACCAAAGATGATTCAATGAACATGTGCAGTGTTCAAATTACTTGAGAGGCAGATCACCTAACTATTGATGAAAAATCTGGCTTTTATGGTTGTGCCCCCATTTACCCACTTGAATTACACACACATTGTTATCCTCATTCCCCACACAGGGCACAAAATGGAGCAGCCAAAGCTATCAAGTATACAGTACTGTGTGTTTTGGAGCATCCAAGCAGTATGTAACATTGTGGAAAAAATCAGCAGTAACATACATTACAGCAGTGTGGAATAGTCAAGACATGTCTAAAATTACTGTACAATCTACAGTAGAGCATTCTACAGGATGTAACATACATCAGACCCCAGAATGGCGCAGTTAGGAATTTGTAACATACAGTATAATGCATTATTGAGCAGTCTGAGTGCGATAGGGAATGTACAGTACACCTCCCACCTACCTCATTCTGTATACTTTCCTGCATCTGAATACTGGTAGGTGTTGTGTGTACATTAGGCTGTCCAAGCACCACTTGGTTTTATTTACCTCCATTCTGCTTCCTAGTCCTCCCTTGTTTCATATGCACATTTTCACAATCTCTGAGTTGCAACTTTTTCAGATGGTCATTTCTCTGGAAAACCCTCAAAAAACTGAGGATCATTTGATTAGCCCACCATTTGGCCTTCAGCAGCAAAAATCAAGACCTGTATAAAAAATTCCATCATGCTGGTATCGCATACCGATGCGTCTTCATCTAATTTACCCTACAGTTTTGATCACTGCTGGAGGTGTGGGGAAGAGCTGGGTTCTATGCTCCATATATTTTTGTCATGCCCAGTTCTACAGCATTTTTGGTCTGGGGTGAGACACTTACAACATAGGTCCCTGTCACTCAAATTATACAAAACCTCAGTGATTAGATACATAGTGATAGCGACTAAAATTTGCATCCAATTCAACTGGAAATCCCAGCCCGCCCCTCTGCAGCCGAATAGCTTCGCATTTCTTATGAGATCATACTCAAGGAAGACCAAACTGTGGGCCTTCATGAAACATTTGAAGCTACTTGTGTCTGTTGGAAGTTATTTGTAGATTCTCCTAAAGCGATATCTGGGTAACAGAGATGTGCGTTTCCTTATGTAACCAACACTGACTGCCTTGCTCTACCACTTTGGGTTTTATTCTAAGCCAGCTCCTTGTGGACATGTCATGCCAAATAATGAGTAAAATGTTGTATGTTTACCTAAATATTAATGCTGCAATATGATTGTTGCCTTTTGATAGCATAGGACTGTTTTTGATGTAAAATTGTTTTCTATGTATGTATGTATGTATGTATGTATGTGTTTTTGAACCTTGCTAAAATGAAAATAAAAATGTTGTAGAAAAAAATATATAGAGAGATGAAGAAATTATAGAAATCTGTTTTGTTTTTCTAATTTCCTAATAGTGAGCTAAAAACACAGGGCCTTTGTTGCACTGAACTGGTTGGGGTCTCTACTAAATAAACGCGATTAAACAAATTCAGATGCACTTCACATGTGTTGTGCAGGGCTCCAGTCAACGCATTTAAAATAGCAGATGTACATTACCACAAAAAGAAAATGTAGAACTTTTTCCCCCAAATACATCAGCCCTATGTGGACAGAACCCATTCACATCAGATAAGTCATGACCAAATAAAAAAAAGTTTTATATAATCCTTCATGTCTGATTCGTTTTAAACCTCTATTCCATCATTTTCTAATTAAACATACTACTGTCCTAACCAGACATGTATTCAGTTAGATGATAGAATACCACCATATGTTCAGGAGAATAATAATGTAACATGAGTAACACTGGGTCCTAAGTAATTTAACAAGTAACAGCACTTTGAAAAAAGCATAGTACAAGTCAGGTAAAAACAAGCCATCTTTGAATGTACCTGCTCGTATTTGTTTCTGGGCCAGGACAAATGTGGCTTTAGTTTTCAGAAGAGAAAAGAAAATGAATGCATTGCCAGGCATATGAATAAACCTTATTGAGAATTTTTAAATACCTTGAAGTCTGTCAAAAAAAAAAAATGCAATTTTTTTTAATGTTTTAATATAACCAGGGTTAAATTTACCAACTTGTGCCTGGGTTAGCAGGAGTAGAATAAATGGCTACCTTGTTTGTGATTATATTATGCGATTATAGCAGCCTGATTTTGCTACCCAGTTCAGTACCTTGATGGCCACAGCAAAATCTGGTTGCCAGAGTCAGGTCTTATACAGTATAACTATTTGTTTTACTCCTGCTATTCTAGGCAAAAGTGGTGAAATTTATCTTATGGTAAATCTGGCAGCCCTCCTTAAAGTTATCTGCAGGAATAACCCCTTCAACATCCACTTCTGGACAAAACCCCACTCTTCATTTACCTCTCCATTACAGATAGGTATATCACGTTTGTGGTCTTTCCACCCTAAATCCCTTTTCATGTGTAATTTCCACCTAAAATAATGAATACCACTCAGTCAGCAATGAATATCTTCTTCCTATGAGGCTTCCACTATTTATTATGCAAACAGTATTTTACCAAGTTTCAAAATCAAATGCAGCATATTAATATCCCTTCACCATCCACTAATCACGGACAAAACCTCCTCGATATCATATCTGATTTTTTATTAGTGCTTGAGTTTTTATTTATAAGGAAATGTAAATTGGGATCAGTAAACATTATCTGGAAAAGTGCTAGGACACTGCTCTAATGTTAAACACAGGAAAGGTGGTTGGAGGGGGAAATGTATTGAATCGACGCTGGAAGATAAAATTAAATAATGCAAAAATGATACATTTTGAACACTGGGTTTATGATTGGTTTATTAATTTAATTTTTTGTTTTTCTGGTACGGATTGGGGTATAGAACTACTAGTGCAGCTTGTAACTTTTTTTTTTTTTAATATGTGTATATTTTTAAGTCTCTTGGGTAGACGTTCCATTTTCAGCAATCCAAACAAGATTTGCTGATGTTCTGCAATTTTTCAAGGCACACGTTCAGTTTGGCCCATGTAAAATTCCACCTGTCTACAAAATTGACCATGTATGTAATTGGTTAGAAATGGATAATCCCTTTATTTAATATTGCAACATGAGAAGTATTAACAATACACACTCAGAAATCCAGGAAAGGTAAACAAATACATTCGGGTATAGTCAGTCTGGCGAGACTCTGCCCTACATGTAAAGTAATGCAGACCAAGGTAAGTCTGTATGTAGACTTAGATTTTTCCCTCGCTAAAAAAAACGAGCAGTAAGTTGTATAAATATGAGGTCAGCCTAAATAGCACAGTGTGTGTTGTCAGAGATGTTCACTCCCTGCTATTTCCGCATCACTTCTGCTCATGTGCCTTGAGTATGGTAACTCAATAAAATAAAACAAAAGTATTGACACAATGCTTAGGGAAGACTTTGGATTGTCTATTTAAAATGTTTACTCAATATGCAATTAATATTCTTCATTTAAGTGCACTTTCACAAGCTTATATTTTCTTTAGGGTACAACAAATGATCTAGCTTTTTTTTTTTTCTGACAACCCACCATCTACCACAGACATTTTGGCTGAAAATGCACTTATCAGTAAACACATTGAAATAAAAAGTTTAAAACAGCGCTAGGTTCTACCCCCCCCCCCCCCTTTTTTCACAGAACCAGATATAGGATATCCTAATGAAACACAGTATACCTTACAAGACGTGAAGACGACAAATTGTGAAATGATTTTTTTGTTATCTTTAATTTGTATACTTTTTGTGCTGTGGCTTAAGGAAAGAGTTTGCAAGGCTGTAGTATAACATTCCAAGTACTCCCTTCCATCTTTATTGACTACATATTTGTCACAGACACTGCGCGGGGCTAGAACAGCAGTAATTGCATCACACTGTTCTCCAAGAATTCAAGTTTTATAAGCAAATTGTATTTAAAAAAAAAAAAAAAAAAAAGCGAAAGAAAAATACATTTCCTGATTTGAGTAGATGCAGGGACATAATGAAAGCATTTCACTGAAAGTTAGTCTGCAAAATGATAGCATACTGAGGATGCTCATAAAGAGTAATCGGTCATCAATGACTCAAGTAGGCTCAAATTCTATCAGTACTAAACACGAGCAAAAGTGATTTAACCCTTAAAATAAATATTCAGGAAAACCTCTCTGTACATACATGTGAAAGATTGTACAACACTTTCACTCTAGGAGCAGGGAAAAGAAAAGACTTTGTTCGTATAAGCAGCAGAGATCTGCTGTTCCAGCCCATTGTCCCAGCAGAGAAGGGAGGTGCACAAACAGTTGACTACATGTAGCTCACTATCTTATGGCCTTTGTCAAGAGGGAAAACATACCAACTGTTTTCCTTTTTATTAAGCTTTCTTTTCCTTTTCATTTTACAGCATGCCAAATCCTTTGGCATAAGTGATAGCCTTTAGTAATCTCTCTTTCAGCTTCTCTTTGCTTGAGTACTCCGGAAGTAATAGGACATTAAAGCATGTGTGAGACGTCGGTAACCTGTAGAAGACAAATAAAGTGATTACAATGCACAATGATTAATAATATGCTATATCAAATAGGGGACACATGAATCCAAATTAGAATGTTCAGTAAAAGACAAATTTAATCCAAATTTAATTAAAGTGGACCAAGCAGAGATAATGAAAGCGATTGTTTCTGGTTCTAAAATATATTGTCTCAGTATGTCAGTCACAGGTTCACTGTGGGCAGGTTTACTTTAAGAGCCACTTTTTTTGGCTGAAGTTGCCCTCAAATGGAGAAAAAAGGGAAAGGAAGGAACAGTTGGCGCTGACAGTGGTTTCTAAAGTCCTATGTGACAGTATCGAGCCAACGCCAGAATCACAAAGTTCTACAAAAGTACCAGGTATACTCTTTGAAGTTATCTCAGAGAAAAGAAAACAGGGATAATATGTGATGGGATGAGGGAAAGGGAGCATTAAAGTGCACCTGTTGCTTTGCATTACATTTACAAAGCACAGGATTGATTTGAAACTACTGTAGCTATTTTTTTTAACATGTGTATGTCATTCATTTTTACAGGTAGTCTCCGAGTTACATACGAGATAGGGACTGTAGGTTTGTTCTTAAGTTGAATTTGTTTGCAAGTCGGAACAGGTACATTATTTTAATAAATGCAATTAGGAAAGATGTTTGTCTCAACATATTATTAGGCAGTGTGGTGTCAGTTACTGTATAAAATCACAAACAATGCAAAAAAAAAAAAAAAAAAAATTCATGAAGCCCCAGACATTCTGGAACAAGCTGTTCTTTGATATGCAAAAAGAAAACAGCTGCAGTTTGTCTTTGTCATTAAAGAGTTACAAGATGTTACAGTTCAGCTCTTAGGATCACCCACAACTTCAGCTGTGTTTAGCAAAAGATTTCTTCTGCAAGTTATGCAAACTGCCCCTCCCCCCATGAAGCCTCCATCCTGCACACAAGCGAGCAGGGAAGTCCCATTCATATCTAGGTGGCGTCCATATGTCGGATGTCCCTTACTCGAAGACTACCTGTACAACATAGTTACACGAACAGGTTACAAGAGAAAATCCTTTGAAAAGGATATAAAACACTTTTAGTTTGACCGAAAATCGGGCTTTTAGAATCCTAGCAAATATTTATGCAAGTTTGCTTTGAGAACATGTATAAATGCCTATTTTCACCTACACAAAGTTTTAATGTATACATATATATCCAAACCTTTGTATTAGTTTAGAATACAGTAAGGAAAGGGTAACTACCATTAGTGTTTTCCCCAGCCACATTTAGCCAGGTGCACCAGCCAGCACTTTTTAGTAACCTTCCTGGCTGTTTTTGGGTAGTTACTGAAAAGCTAGGTCACAATACAGGGGCTGCCACCCACCTCCAACTTCTTCCCACCAAGCATAAAAATTTCTGGGGAGATTACTGTAAAATATATATTTTTTCTGGTCTGCGTTTTTTCACTTTCTGTCTCAACAAAGTTGGGATCCAACATATAGATTCAACAAAGTGTGGGGAAAAGTTGTCGTTGGAACAGAAGTCCCCTATTGAAAGGTTTCCCCACATCTTTTGTTCTTGTGACTACTGTCAAATGTTAGGTTTCCTATTACTTTCTGACACAGTGACAATGATCACCTAGACAATAAAAGAGACTGATCAACCTAGCTGGGGTACAGACAGCAATATTACCTTGAAAGTGAACAAAAGTATTAAACATGGCATTATCAGGGTTAAAAAGCTCTAATTATTGTACCCTCACTTAGCTTACCTGTCAGTGTCTGGGCCATTTTTGGCTATTATCATCTTTAGTTTACCTAGACCTCCCACAGGAGCTCTGTCTGTGCCTGTTGTAAACTGCAAAAACAATCTTTTCTGCTCTTCGGTAAATGAATTTACTATTTCCCAGAATTCTCTGAAAGAATGAAAAAAATGCCACTTCATTCCAAATACATATATGAAAAGTAAGGACATTAAAATATGAAAAAGTATATAAAAAAAGTAACATTCATTATATTGTCTTGGGATTATTCATCCTGGATAATGTCCATGCCATCAGGGAAGAAAAAATACATTAATGGTTAGGCCAAGTCATTCAGTATATTCCAGTACTTAGCAAACCTCATTTTTGAACAATGTTGTTGAACCTAGACCTGACCAACTGAAGCAACCCCAGATCATAACTGTGGAACCCTTGGTCAAATACTTCAACATCAAGATTGGAGTGTAAAGCAATTATTAGATATAACTGTTAAAAGATCTATATTATGTATATTATAAATACTTTCAGATGATTTAATGGAAAGCCTAGGTAGAGTCCTAGAGTCTTATGGTCCGAAAAATACGGTAAGTGAAAAAGCAGAAATTCCTGCTTTATTCAATTGTTCATGATTAAAAATAAGCAACTGAGCAATGTAAACAGGCTACTGATCAAGTTTTATGCAGTATTAATAATATTGTAAGCTTTTTTTTTTTTACCTTTAACATAATGAAATATGAACATTACAATAAATTACAACCTTTGCTAGCCCATAGCCAATGCAAAGCCTGGAATTATGGTGTGGATATTCTTTGGTTCACAATGATAATGCTTGAAATCATATCTATGGGTAACAACTCCACTTCCCGCTTTTTGCAGTATCAAAGACCTTTACTCACCGAATAATTTGAGATTCTCTTGTGTAGCCCCCATCATATTCTGTTGTTTCTTTAAGTGCCTGGAAATCTAAGTTCTGTCAAGAAAACATTCAGTAAATAGTAACTTGCACATGAATTAGGAAGTAAAGAGCAATAGGAGACCACTGAAAGAAAAATTAACAGCTTACCCTACTTCCACAGATGAGAAGCTCTATCTCCTCAGGTCTGAACAAATACTTTAATGGGGACTCATTGGTGACCATGTGAAACCCCCTTCTGAAGGCCTTAAACTGTTTTTCTACAGATTTGTTTAAAGTATATTCTGCATAGAGACTAACAAACTCCTGGAAAAGGCAACAAACATAAAAATACAGTTTATACATTTTATATAGGCATCTAGGATATTTATCTGCACCAGAAGTGATTAAGAGTTTGTATGCACTCTAAGCACTATGCAGCAATACAAGTTTCCAAATTATGGCACAGAAGCACATTGAAGATTGCACATTATGGTACTGTGCAGTAAAACAAACCATACCTAGGATATATACATCAAATGAAATACAATAAACAGGTATAGTGTGCCTTTAACTGCCCTTTTAAAAAAGACTAGTATATTTTCTAGAAATGACATACCTTTCGGTTTTCATTTGTAATGGGAATTTTATCTCCATCTTCCTTCAAGTCATGCATTAAAGGATTCCCAAAAAGATCGGTTTGTGATATTTGAAACGTTATCATCATGTCATCCTCAACACTGCCTTCATACTCCAACAATTCCTTTAAACTTTGGTACAGAACCTGTAACACAAAAGAACATATAATGCATGAAACAGTGGCTTTAGGACCAATTCAGACCCAAGGTGAACCACAGCATTCTGCTACAGGCTCAACCACAGTCCCAACCTCTCCTATTCAAATGGAACCATTCTTTGCATGTGGCTGTAGTACATTGTTGTGCGCTTCCAGAAAGCGACAAGTTGCTTTTGCAGGAATTGCACGGTGGCCACCTGCAAATACATCTCTTGTGGTGCACTTTGCCACTCTACATTTAACCTAATGCATCTTGCACTCTAAATACCTATGAAGACAAGACATTGTTGTTCAGTTACACATAATAAATCCTAAGTGTTCTCTCTTCATACTTACTGGCTCAGTGGAATGAAAGTATGAGAAGTTTTTATTCATGGATTTTGTAAATGCTTTTGGATCAAACTTACAGGATGAGAGTCTGACAGATCACGAAAGGTTCCTTTTTTTCCCATCAATTTCCGATACACAACCATTGGAAAATGCACATCTAGAATGCAGTTGTTGTAAATCGCCAAGCCCAAAACAATTCCAATGAGGGTAAACTGTCCTTCAGTCTCGAATGAAGATGGGTTAAACCAAAAAAGTTTTGTGGACTCATCATAGGTAAACATGCCTGCAGAAAAAAAAAGAGGTATTACCATAGTATACAAGGAATTAAAGAGGAACTAAACCCAAAAGTGCCTAAACCCTAAAACAAAAAAAAATTCACTCACCTTTAATCCCGCAGGGCAGTCCGATCCATCAGGAGGTCTCTTCCATTGGGTTCCGCGTCGTCCCGACATCCATCTGCGAGCTGGAGCGCCACCATCTTTTTCAGGGTTCTTCTTCCTACGTCACCAGACCCAGGCGCAAGATCAGGTGAGGTAAGTTAGGGAAAAAAAACTTACCAATCTCACTGCACATGTGTGAGATCAGCCATTTTTTTTTCCACCACGAAAGGGTTCTTCTGCGTATGCCCAGGATGCTCGGGCATGCGAAGAAGGAGCACCCAAGATGTCAGGCATCCCGGGAGGCTTTGCACTACCATTCATTAGGGGGCGGTGCTGCACCCTTTTAAAAAAAAAAAACAAAAAAAAAAAAAAAACTAATCTAAAGGAATTTTTACCTTACATAAATGGGTTGTCTACCTTTTTACGTAAAGTGAAAATTCTGAGTTTATGTATGCTTTAAGTACTTTAGCAACAATTTACAGTGTATAAATAGTTGTTTTCTATTGAAATAGTTATCTTAGGGGGCAGTGCTGTCCCTAAAAAAAAAAAAAAAAAGTGTTGCACTTGAACAAGTATGCAGAGAAGGGCTTCTAGCCCCTCCCTGATATGTAAACTTATTGTAGTAATTTAGAAAGTATCAATATAACATTACAGCTATGGCAGTCCCTATGGTTCTACACTATAAACCTACAAGTTATAAAAACAAATGGCCAGGGAAGTTAAACTCCCTAAGCATATAAATTTTCACTACGTCATTTGTTTTACAGGGCATGTTGTTGTAGACATCCAGTATGGGTTAGATACAAGGGATAGAATCATGTTGTCCTTCACTGTACCTCATTCAAGTACCAGAAAATAAAGTTGGCAATATAAAAAAAGTTTGACAATTTCAGTAGCTGGAATGGCAAGTTTACAAAAACCAGGCCTGAACAAATCCCAGAAGGCAGAAAATAGACCTAAAACTAAAAGGCTACTGGCAGCTATCTTCTGGGAAATATTCTCACAAAAGAGGAATTGTCATAGGGCCTAGTCCCCGAGATTCTAATTCTCTGTATTCTGTGCTCTTATGCAAAGGGAAATTATTACCATAAAACACAGACTGCGACTCTTATTTTCTTAAATTTCCCCATGTTTTATCTCCTTAAACATGCAGTTGGTGAAAATAAAACATACAATGTGCCAAAAATATGGCAAACTGACACTTAAGGCTCTAAACTCCAAAGGCATTGTTAGCCCAAACTACTTCTAAGTTAAGGGATCACAAAGACAGCCCTGTGCTAATTTTTCTCCCCCATCCTCAACTTCCTAGCCTTTGCTGGAACACAGAAACAGAGCATAGGACATCGTCTTAAAAAAAAAAAAAAATCTTTTTTCTGTTCCAATTTAATTAATTTATTGTTAGGGTTTACATGCACTTTAATCATAGATATATGGAACACGTCTCAGAAAAAAAGCTACACAAAAAGTTATCAAGATATCAAAAAAAATAAAAAAAAACAACATTAGAGATTTACTTACCTATATCAGGGTTAAATATTTCCTCCACAACCAGTTGAAAAAACTCTTTGGAAACTCCTCCTTCATCCACCCCCTGCTCTCCCTCAAACTCCACATAAAGCTGCTTCTTTAGGTCTGCAGGGTTTTCCATAGCAATCATTTCTAGCTAAAAAGAAAAACAGAACAAACAAGTCAGTGCCACAGCTCTATTAAAAAATTTGAACATTTCTTGAACACTTTATTTGGATATAATCAGATTCTACTAGCCAAATATCTCTAGCCTTATCTGCCCTCTGATGTAGTTAGAATGTGAAATCTCTTTATCCTTGTATCTCATAGTAGAAAAAGGCAAAATGATTAGTTTATATATTTTGAAGAAAGAAAACACAAACATATACATAAACACTCAACAGCTGCTTTAAAAAATACACCCCTGTGTTCAACTACATACAGAGGTGGAACAAAGTAAATATATTTCTAATGAGGTTATTAACATGAAATTTACACCAGATGTCAGTACCAACCCAGGTAACAAACAGGTCTGTAAATTACCTTATGTGTAAAAAAGAAGAATGGCACAGGGAATCAAAAATGTATTGGAATACTTAGTAGAAAAGCCTTTGTTGGTAATGACAGCTTCAAGACGCCTCCTGTATGAAGAAACCAGTCACATGCTTCGCTCAGGTGTGATTTTGGCTCATTTTCCACACAAAGTGTCTTCACATCTTGACGGTTCCAGGAGCCTCTTCTATAAACTAATTCAGTCCTCTCCATAGATTTTTAATTGGCTCCAAGTCAGGTTATTGACTGGGCCATTCTAGCAACTTTTGTTTTCTTTCTCCAAAACCAACTGAGAGCTTCATTGGTTTTGTGTTTGGGATTGTTGTCTTGCTGAAATGTCCACCTTCGTTTTATCTTCAGCATCCTGGTAGATAACAGCAGATTCTTATCAATAATGTCCCAGTACATTTTTCCATTCATCTTTCTTTTAATTATATGAAGTCTGCCAGTACTATATGTTGAAAAACAGCCTCACACCATGATGTTACGATCCTTAAATTTTACTGTCCGTATGGTGTTTTTCGTGATGTGCAGAGCCATTTCTCCTCCAAACATGGTGAGTGCAATGACATCCAAGGAGTTCAAATTTGGTTTCATTTGACCATAGTATATTCTACCCAATATCTCACTGGCTCATCCAAATGTTATGCAACAAACTTTAAACAAGCTTACACATGCTTTTTCTTCAGCAGTGGAGTCTTGCATGGTGGGTGTGCATAGAGGTTATGTTGGTTGAGTGCATTACTTATTGTTTTCTATGAAACAACTGTATCTGCCAATTCCAGGTCTTTCTGAAGCTCTGCACGAGTGATCCTTGGCTCCTCGACAACTCTCCTGATTATTATTTTGACTACTCGGAAATCTTTCAAGGAGCACCTAACCATTGAGGTGTTCAATACCTATTTACCCTGCTATAGCCAAACCAATCACAATGCTAAAAATCAATGCATTTAGGGATATAGACATAGTCAAGACAACAACTAAAGTTTATACAGAGCATCAGAATGAGGATGAGAGGGGATGAAAATGACTTTGAACATGGCATAGTTGTGGGTGCCAGGTGGACCGCTCTGCATATTTCAGATACTGCTAACCTGAGAGTTTCAGGCAGTACTATTGCTGGGGTTTACAGGTTTATTAGAGTACAGTATATTTAAATGCCACAGCCTACCTTAGAGTTGTTGCTAACCATCCCTTTATGACCATAGTAGTACTTATTTCTGGATAGCAACTTTTAGTAGGATAATGTACCAAGTTACAAAGCTCAAATCATGCCAAACTGGTTTCTGCCAAAACCTCAGCAACTGTGTGATGCTAATTTATCAGTATGGAGAAGCAACTTGTTATAGACATAAAAATACACACAAATTCATAGTAGAGTAGTTATAATACTTAGAGCGTTAGAACTACAACTAGTAAAAATGATACATTTATTGAATCCCCCATATTTTTTTTTTTTTTTTTTGAAGAAAAGCATATTATGTGACTTCAGAACTGAAACAAAAAGGCTGTACAGTTTAAAGAGCATTCAATGTTTTGTGTATCCGGTCAAATGTTTACTATGTCATTCTAACCTGAAAAACTTGCCTCAGTCAATGTAAATGTTGAAACGTTCTAATGCAAAATGTCATACTTGTGGTCAACAAATCAGGAGTACCAGGTTTACTAAAATACTGTGAATACATACCCGTTTCTTCAGTATTTCAGTGGCTGGTCAGATGACTGAGGCATTGCTCCCTCACTGCCAATGAGAAACCAATGTCTTGATCAGACAGCCAATTAGGGAGAGACTTGTGTAAATGGTTGAATAATTCACAGTTCTGCCCTGAGCTGCATGTTAATCCTGATGTTGTTGAGTTTTTACTAGGAAAGAAATCCCAAGTGTAACACTGAACTAAAAAACAAGAATTGCATACACCTATTGGGCAAAGACATTGCCTAAGGGGTTCGAGCAATCTTTAAGGAGAGAAATTGAAGGGTTTTTTTTGCATCATTTGACACTCCCTAACATTCACTTGTCCTGATTAAAATCTTTCAGTTTCCTTAAACTGAAATACAGAGACACAAAAAAGGGTATAATATTGCCCACAAACATCAAGGATACCCAATATTTAGTTTTATCTGGGTAACAATTTAATTTCCAGGAGGCTCCGTCAGACACCACTGACAGTCTTACCCAGGAGGCACCACAACGTTATACCATTCTGTCAAGTGTTCCCAGAATGAACCACACGGGAAATACACTGTGAATAGGCCACTAATGTAGGTGGTGTTAAAAAAAAACATGGACGGCTTTATAATACAGCACTTGCCAAAGAGCATGTATATATATATATGGTACCCAAAACACACCACTTCAAAATGCTGAAGGAAGCATAAATCATAGATGCAATTTTACTTAATTTTTATACTGTGGCTTCATATTTAGCCCTCAACTGGCCACTACCAAATATATTTTTCAATTGTAACATTAAAACATCAAAGGCGCCATTTAACAAAAACTGCATCGACCAAAGCACAAAGGGCAGAAACACTTAGCAACCAGTGGTGGCATCAGATAGCACCCTGGGCAGGAATGCCTAATGATGTACAGGACATTTTCAGACATGGTAAGAGCTTCTCTCAATTTACATGAAAAAATATTCAGTTGAACCTTATATCCTAGTAGCTACAACATTTTAGATTTTTTAAAGTGTTTTATTATTCGAAATACTTGAACTGGGTTGTCTAGAGGTGGTCAAATGATACAAAATCTATCACTTCTATTTATGGTAAAGAAAAACATACACAATTGCAAAATATTAATAGTATTGTTTGGGTGTAATGTGGTGCCTGAAAAATTAAATCTAAATGTGAAATTAACCACAAGGCTCAAATTTCTAATTATCTCATGTAACATGATACTTGCTTGCAAGTTATTATTTGACAGTACAGAATGTACAGTAGTAGAAAGAGGAATACTCGTTTGGCTTTGTGATTGCTCAGCCGGGGTATTATATCCCAGGGTGAAAATCACAATCATAGGAGTGTTTAAAGTGGAACTAAATCTGTGATGAGCATCTGTTATAAACAGCAAGTATGCACAGCATACTTGGCGATTATGGCACATACTTAGCCTGCAGCAATGACAGGTCCAGGACCTGTCATCTCTGCACCCATGAAAGGCGCCATCTTCACCACTGGCTCTAAGGCAGATTTCTGTGGAGACAGGAGTTACATTATCCCTGATGGCTGCCTCCATGTACGGTGCCCCCATATACAGAGCCAAGCTTTAGGCTATATGGTGCATGTGGAGTGTAGTTTAGAGCATAAACAAAAAGACACCAAGAGCAAGGAGTTATTTGACAAAAATAAAATTGCATGTCTGTCATATAGTACCACCTCCTGGTGTTTTTTTGTTGATTTCATTTACTGCCATCTTAATTTACTCCCACTTTTCAATGAGCACACAGACACTTTATAAGTCAAACGAAAGTAAAGAGTTTTTAGAAGTGAGTTTGTCATACATACCCTTACTAGAGCATCATCAATGATGTGATCTCGTCTGACTTTCAGTCTTAAGTATGGATTGAGTTGTTGTCCTTGTACTAGACTGTAAAGTACTGTGATTCGTCGTTCACTATACATGCGGATTCTGTTGTCATAGTATAGGCCCAGATTCTTTGTTACAGCATTCAGGATGAAAGGACATGTCATAAATGAGAACTTATTTTCAGTTTCTACTTTAAAGAAAGTATAGTCTTTGTCCATTTCAAGAACATCATTTAGTGGTTCATTAACAAATTCTTCAAAAGGGATAAGAGGTTTTCTGCAATCGATAGTTTTCACACCGAGTTCTGTTTCAAGGGGGTCCACTCGGGGTCCTTTCTTATTTCTTCGCTCCTCACCCAGCAGTTCTTGGAGGGTCAACTCACTGGATTCTGGGATGGGTTCTTCATCTTCTTCTTCATTGTGATCTGTCTCAATCTCACCCCCTACTACATTTGCATAGTAAACCATTTTCAGGCATTTTGTGGCGGCCACAATGGCATCATCATCATTCACTAAATTTCGGCTGTTGAACTCATTACTTATAACTTTGTATGTTATCAGCTGCTGAAATGTTTCCATCATGCGGCGAATCTGTTCAGCGCTGTATTTTGACCAAAGTCGAATAAGTTTTGCTTGTGCTGCCAAAGGCAATTTGCTCATTGCTTTGCAGAACAGCGGTAGAGCCATTTCCAAGTATTCTGGGCTATGGAGATTACAATTCTCCATTACTATAATGAACAAATTGAGATAATTCGGGTCACGAGAATATACATTATGATAAGTTAAGTCACATTCCACATTGGGAGACAGGTAGACAAGTGCATTAAGAAAGGCAGTTTCTATTTTCTCATTAGAAAGTAACCTGTGATAGACCCGTCTTACTGCTTCAATGTCAAGAGACACTTCCTCTGGACCTAATTTCGGTATGTTGTTATCTCCTTGGGCACCGTCACTTAACCTGGAGGAAGAAGCTGCAGAGTCGTCTTCCATAGCAGCAGCAGATGAAGCAGCTTTCTCTTTTTCATCTTCATCTTTGTCTTCATCCTTTTCCTGCAAGGATTTAAGCTCCTCCTTCGTATGTTGCTTTGCTTTTCGGAAACTCTGAACCAAGGCTTCAGCACTAGAAAACACTCTCCCAATTACTCGGATCAGAGGAGAGTAATCCTCTCTTTCTCGACATAACTCAAGGATCTCATACACCTTTTCTTCAGACAAAAAAGTCACATCTAAAAAGGAGAACAAAAAAATGTATTTTTAAAAACACTCCAAAGATATCAATTCCAAACTGAAAGACATTCAACATTGTATTCAAACATAAAATGATTGGGATTTCAAAAAATGCAAAACTGTCCTACAATGGCTGGACAACATGGCAAAATGGGTAATATAGGGACCCTTGTTTTGTGTAATCTTCATGAAAAAGCTGCTTGTACTGCTGTCCACTTCCCTAATGTGAGATCTGCTGTACAAGGAGTTCAAGAGAATAAAACCAACTTCTTGTTTTAAAATGATAAATTATGTATTTAAAGTGAAACTGCTTAAGATTTGTGCTTTAGGCCGGCGGTTATTGCAGAAAGGGATAGGTGATATCCCTTCTACAGGAGCTGCTCTTACCTGCCTGATCCCCGCCCAGCCGTCACCTTTTGCTAAGGTGTGCATGCACAGCTCAGTGTTGGCTGCCAGGTAAAGCCAGCAATCCTGGCTATCCTCATGGCTGCCAGGAATAAATTAACTCATTATGTCATTCCGGCACAGCCAATCAGCATGGAAAGTGAAAAGGAAAGATGGCGGCATCTGGAAATGGAAAGAGGATAGTCAAAAAATCACTGGCTCAGTTCATCTTTAAAACTTCTGATCTGCTTTTTGCTTCCTTTATATTTATGTAAAGATCCACTTTAAACATTGGAAAAGCACATCAGCAATTTATTTAACATAAATAAGACTAGCTGGGCAATGCTAACTTTTGTGGGGTTTCCCACAAACAAGGTAAACGTCCCAAAAGAACTCCTCATGCAGCAAATTTCAATTTGCAATGGGGAAATGTTGTAATATTCCTAAACTCTTCTAAGCAATAGGGGGGGGGACTTCATTTTAAGTGACAACTATAGATACAAATAGATATTTGATGTACACAGAGAAGCCCATTTAAAAGCATAAGAAAACAGCCACAAATAATAGACATCACCTGTCATTGTGCTAGTGAGACATCTGTAATACAAGCAACAGGATAAATGATTATAATGGTTTTACCTTTGAAGTCATCCCTGGGTTGCACTTCCTTCTTGTTCATCTTTCTCTCTGTGCACGAGTTGTTATGGGCACTTTTGGAGTTGTTCTCTAGATAAGATGAGCTGGTTCCTTTCTTAGAGGGATGAGGATCACAGAGTTTTGCATTAACCTTATATAAGTCGAGTGCCTTAATGGCTGCTGTATTGTTATCCATACGGAGAAAAGTAGGACAGGAAGCACAAAACTCATTCGTGCAGGAATCATTTCCACAACCCTCAGTTAACTGGTGGTAGTAGCGTTCTATTAGATGCTTTGCAGCTGCTCGCTTCCTGTAGCAAACATTCAAACAGGCATGTGGATTAGTACAGCTTTCATAAAACAAAGCTCATTCACATATTAGTAACGCAAGTTAGTGAGACATAACACTTTTTAAACCTTCAAAATCAATAAATAAAAATATATAAAAAATAAATATGAATAAATAAAACAAAGAAAACTTTCCAGGTTTTTATATCAGCTGGTAAATATAAACTATAACAAATAAGCACAACAGTACCAGTGAACATTAAACATTTAATGATATTATATATACATAGCAGATCTCCAGGCAAATATAAAAAATTACCTTAAAATATATCTGTCAAAAATATAGTAAGAATAGTTCTGAAGAAGCTAGAATTGAATACATTCTGCCTTTATATTGTCTTTGAACTCTCATTTCATGGATCAGTTTGTGAACGTTTGGATTTAAACAATTATTATACTCTCCAAATGTATTACAGAGAACTCCCAATAAGTGTGTAATGAGCTGATCTACTAAAATACAATGTAAATCATTTACACTCACAGGAACAAGAACAGCCAACTTGGAATCATCTCTTGGCAGACTGACCAAGTATTAGAAATGAACATTTTATTTACAGCTTTTTAATTTGTCCAATTACTTTTGAGCCCCTGAAATGAAGTGATTGTGTAAAAAAAGGCTTTAGTTCCTCACATTTTTATGCAATCTTTTTGTGCAACCCACTGAATTAAAGCCGAAAGTCTGGGTGCATTCTGACCACTGAGCTAGCTCTACAATGTACTACAAGAAGACTAATGTGTGGAATTGTTTATTTTGAAGTTATTGTTGGAACAATATTTAGCTTTTCACTTAGGATAGAGATATTTAATGCAGATGTCAAAAAGGGTGTTCTCAATAAGCATTTCAACATTTGTCAAAGGCCCCGAATTGTCAGACAATATAAAGAAAAAGAAATGGTATTCTTATTGTATGTCATTTGTACACAATCAGCAACACAAATACAGGCAAAGTTTACTCTTCAAAGTTTGCTGTTCCTTTTATTTCTAAACCTTCATTAGATCTTTGTATTCTATTAGAGATAGAGTAGAGAGTAGTAGAGAAGTATCTGCAGGCATTTTCCTCTGTACTGTAATACATGCGGCATGCATGTCGCAAACAGGGAATATCTGTGACAACAAAAACCTTCAAAATAACATGTATGTGTGTGTTTCCCTATGGTTATAGATTTCTTTATAGGAAAAGGATGCTAGACTACCATCGTACTATATTTCTCTGCAAAATGTTGTTCTCTACAAGGAAACATTCCACTGCACTTCACAGATATGTCAGGAATAGAGCAGAAAAGGCTTCATTATGCTCAATGCTTGTCCAAATATCTATATTGGTCTATATTGGTCAGTTCAACCTAACATTTTGAAAAAGGAGCCATGACTAAATTAAAATACGGCTTTTTATGTTTTTTAGGAATTTGTATATTTCAGTCCAACAGAAAGGTGAAACGTCCCAGTAATGAGGATCTGGCACACTAACATTCTAATTTTATTACAACTTTTCTGTTCAATCATAGGAAAACAATATAAACACACATTTCTCATCTCTAGTCAATTTGTATGTATATTTATGTTTTAACACCACAGAAACCTTTTACTTAAAAAAGATTTCAACAAGACAAGTATTTTTTCTAATTTTAAGTTTGGAACTTAAACTCAGATTCATGTGGCAAACATATTTGAAAAATAATTCTTTAAAACTATACACATACAAGAATCCATTACTACAGAATAAATACTGAAATCACCAATATTACACTTGTTATCACATGTCTTGCATTCTAATATGTGTTACAACACTCAAAGTGGACCTTGCACTAAAAGCAAGGTCAGATTATTAAAGCAGATCCTCAAACCAATGCCTAAACCTTGCAAAAAATACCTGTGCTAAAAGGTAGAAAAAATATATTTACCTTTTCTCTGGGTTCTCTCCACAGTGCCTGGGCATGAATATGTGGTCAATGTGTATGGTGAAATCTTGTGAACAATGAGAATCCCCAATATAACATAACACTGCTGTACAATTCGTGTATGTTTTTCTTTTCAATACTTGGGATACTCCGTGTTCCCAGGAGCTCACTTGTGAAACCATCTTTTTCAAAATGAAAGCAGATTGATTGAGGGTTCAATGAAATAAGTCAGTACTTTTAGTGCAAGGCCCACTTTAGGAAAATGGTCCCAAACAACCGTGCAAGCATGTATGGCAGAACTTCTAAACTGTTAGCAGAGACTACATTTTATTAAATTCAAAAATAACAACTACTACAAGTCAGCAACATATGGGCAATTCCTAAAAAATCCTAATAAAACCTAAGATTTGTACTTACAGTTATATACATTACACTCTGCATGCAGAGCAATTTTGAAGTTTGCATTCTTTAGTATATTTAAATGGAGGACACAGGACTAGATTTGAATTCTAAGTGCAACTGTGGGCAGTCACATAGCAAACACATTGCTAAGCTGGCTTTAAAGAGTACATTTGAAACGTCCACAGATATGCAGAGCATGGACTAAAGCCAACAGTTGCTTCTATAAATACACAGACTAAAGGATCACGTGCTTGTTCACTTCAGTTTTTGACTTTTCAAGATGCCCCATCCTCACCACTGCAATCTGTAGGACATTCATGCCTGCTTGAAGCACACAACATGCAATGAAGAAAAACATGCACATGAAGAAAGGTTGTACATAATAGAGTGCTGAAGATATCAAAGAACCATCCAACATTTTAACTTCCAGTACATCATGAAGCTTAACATATAAAATTCTGTACCTCAAAAAAGTCAATGCAATTATTTTAATATAGGTTTTTGTAAGAAATGTTTCAGTAAAAACAAGATATGGGATGTGGAACAATAAAAGACATGCAGCATCTGTCTATAAAATAAGGATCAAGAGAGAAGTGCTGATAAATAGAAAGATCATTCAAAAATCAATGTAGCTATGCCTACAATTTCAGGAAGCCTCTTTGTTACATTGCTTAGGTCACATAAAGCTGCTCTGATTTCATATGGATTCCTAGTTCCCTAAGAAAGAATAATGAATATTCATGGTTTATGGAAAGTGTGCAGCAAGATTTTACTCCCTATTCTGTCACCAGACTGGTAATCCATATTTTTTTCTGATGAAACAGCAATCCTATTCGTAGATAAAAAAAGACAAACCTATATATACAGTATAGGCCCACTTGTAGTACTCTAAAGAAAGAATATGAAAACATTTAGAGATAGAAATCATGCAGTTACACAAATATAATCTGATTCTGATTTATTACGGTTAGGATTGTAATAGACAAGTGTACACAGTATTGCTTATTATAGGAACTATGATTTAAATGCAGTTCAGCTAAGGCCAATATCAAATCTCACCATTTTCTGTGCATTGTATTTCACCATGGCTGGATTGGTGAAAAGATTATCACAGGCCATTGTAGTAAAGAAATGTAAATATGGGCAGCTCTTTCAGCATCAACTGTTCTTTTTGAAAAGTAAAAGGTCCAACTATGATCACTTTAACACAGGACATTTTAGGGGCAAATGTAAACTTTCAACCCCCTTTCTTATTATGAAAACTGCTGAATTAAAACATCTACCAACAAATATTTCTATGGTAGGTATGAAACTACTAAACAAAACTGTTGACTGTTCATTGTTATCCTGGTTATCCTGATAAATTTATTGCTGCACATTTAATTTTGTGCTGTGCATTTCTTCCAGATTTGTAATCCAGGGTTAAACTTTGCCTTTGTAAAGGAGCTTTCTGTAACAAATACCAGTTGTTGCTTCTTTCTATATCTTTGTGCAGGGTGGCTGGTCTTGTATCTGCCCAGCTCCCGTAGTGGATAGGCCTGCTGGTCAGCCCTCACAGTTCCGCTTTTTAAATAAACTATATGCAGCACAGTGATTATGTCACTGCTAATTTTACAAGGTAATATCAGATTTTACAATTGCACACAAAGTGTATTTACATCCTTTGCGGATATTGAGGAATTTATTTTTAAAGGTTCTTCTTGTTTTTTTTGTATTTTGTCTCAGCCTTCTTTTCTGGGCAAGAGATTTTTAGAATAATAAATGTTCTCCAAGCACAAAAGAAGGCACAGAATACCAAAACCTAGCACCCTTCTCACCATGCCCCAGCCTGGGCAGCAGCCTGAAGCATCAGTTACATTTAGGGTAAGACATCAAGCATACATCTATGGTGTAAACAGGATGTCAAGTTAAAAAATTAACTTGATTCAGTTCTTTGAGAAATGCTTGCATGATTGACCATTTAAACATTTGTGTTATCGGTGATTCTAGTCTCTAAATTCTAAGTCCTTGTGCCTCTCAGACAACAATGATCTGTTTGGCTATCTGTAAGGTCCCACTAGTCAGCAATGTAAGCGGAATTCTTTTTACTGACCACCTCACTAATGTACTGTGAGCTGTGGGTATAGTAATTATAGTGGGGGTTCCCTGAAGACCTGAAAGTTATTTCAATGGTTTCCCCATGTTATGAAGTTTGGGAAACACTGGAAATGGTGTAAAGCTAGTGATACCAGTGATATGTAGAACTGTAACATATCACTGACTCACAACAATAAAGTAGCTATATTAGCCATACAGCCAGGAAACTAGCATTCTTTGAAGGAGAAAACACTAGTAATTTGTGTGTTTCTCCCAACATTTTTTTTTTTATCAGTGTGGTTAAGTCAATGGTCTGTAAAAAAAAAAAAAAAAAAAAAAAAAAAAGTGAATAAGGTCACGTCAGCTCATACTTATCTCACTACAACAGGAAAGACACATTACAAGTTCTTAAACTCTGATCTGACAGGCACGGTCTTCTTGTAAGAAATTTGTGTTGGCTATTGGGAGCAATACCATTTTTACCACTATATAAAGTTTATAGCCAGGAAAGTATAGCCCGACATGTCTCATTATGGCAAGGTTATCCTATACTTTAAATGGCAGTGTCAGGTGATATTGGGTAGGAATGGCTGCAATACAGAACCAGCAGTGTCAGCATCTTGTAGGCTGGGTTACTTTGTAACAAAAAGTAGCAGTCAACAACAAGTCTGTACCAAACAACCTGCATTCTTTGCTTTTTAAGAATTTGTTTCCTACATTTGATGCAGAAAAGGTATGAAAAAGGTGGACATATTTAGGTTCTATTTTCTGGCTATGTTTTGCCCATTCTTATTTTCACTCATCATACTTTCAGATTTGTTAAAATAATTAATTCCTGAAACAGTAAAAAAAAGTACAAGTAAGGATACTTACATTCGGCTATTTTCAAGGTTTTCTGAATTAGGATCTCCTGGTGATCTGTAAAATAAACATCAGTGCTTATTCAGCAGCTGACTGGATACCTTGCCATGATATTTGTAGTTTCAACATTTATAATTTTTATATATTTCAGGGGAGGGGGGGCACCAACAGACACACACAAGGGAAAGTGAGCACAACAGTGGCGGTACCTACCAGTGAGGTTATGACATGTCGGTATAACAACGCATTACAACAGGAAAGTCACCACCTCTCCAACCAGGGGAACACTATGTTTTAAACAAGCATGTATTTTATTTCTTCAGGAATGATTGGCATAACCTTTTTTTATACATATATAGGGCTCTAGTAAATCATTCTAACAGTATAATACCATGTAACAATTTTAGACAAAAACATTGATTCATTTACAAACATGGCAACAGGCTTTTGCTTTTATGCGACTTCATTATTAAGTGATCAGGATTTTGTCTAGCATGCAGAGTGCATAACTCCCCGCAGTTATAGTGGTGATGTGATCTACAAAAGTCACTGTGTCTGACCAATATACAACCACTGTACGTTTGTATAAAGGTGGGGTGAACAGCATGATCCAACTCTTACTGTGTGAGAGCTCAGCAACAAAAAACACATTATTGGAAGGACAGTGAAGTCCACCATACCTGAAGTGGCATTCCTGTGTTATTGAGAAATCTAAATGATAGCATGGGTTGGGAAAAACTAAACAAGCACTAATGGCACTGAAACATCCAGCGCCTAAATGTATAAACACCCAACATTGGCTAAAATGTTCACCGCAAATGTAATAAAGGTCACTAAAACACAGGACACTGCTGCCTGAAAATTGCACACCAACAAAAGGGAGCCTAAATGCACCTGACATCTTGCCAACTAAGGCTATGTGGGGTAGTTGTTGTTGGAAATGATTATTTGTGATTTTTTCCAGTAACATGAAAAATTTGTACAAGTATGCAGCCTAAGCTTATTTATGGTCGTCCGTCAGAGTATATGGCTCTGCTACTGATAGCCTTAATCCAGCCTGCCACTCTCGGTCAGAACACTGCACCCAGCGTACACACATACATTGCACATGGTTCTCTACAGGCGTATATTACAAACATTATACCCCCTGGTCTACGCCATAAAGCACTAAATTCAGCCATCCGCTTACTGGTGGACCTTTTTATATTCTTCAAGCTGTCATGTGTTAAGAGTCCAATAATAAATCACCAGCCAGAGAAGTAACAAAGCAAGCACAAGTGTCAAACATTAAAATTCAACAATGAGGGGGGAAAAAAATATATCAAGATCACTAGTGAACAAATCTAGTTTAACCATAAGATAAGCATGGTAAACATTGTAGTTAGGAGGAGAGTATATTGGGAAGTGAACTATAATGTAAAACACAAGTGTGTTGTCGACACCAAACAAAACTTAACATTTGCATTCCTCCAAAGTAAACTGACACAGAGGTTACATGGCAGAGACTCCACACTTTCTACCAAACCTGACAGAAGATGTCCTACACTAAGGGCTTGACCACTGACCGGCAGAGACCACAAGAGGATGAAGCACTACTCTGATCACTAAGAAAGAGTAAGAATGATACAACAAGCATTTCCTAGAAAATAAGTTTCCATATTTCAATATATGGGTCTCTAGAAAATGGAAAGTAACGCTAAACCTATTTACTTGGTTCATTACTCTGTCAGTGATGGGAAAAGGATTTGTACTTTTGAGAACTTGCCAGAATTCCTTATTTCTAACCTGTCGTGGTTCAGTAGCTCAAATAGCACCAGAATAAGAGACCAGATGTATTTTGCGAAAGGAGAGGCCAGCAATGACATCCTATAAAATTCTCTAATGACAGGTGCATTTTAGGGTTAAAAAAAGAAAAAGCAAATCACTGACAAACAGAATTTATATGAGTTCTATGTTCTTGTTTCTCTAACATTTCGTCATCAGGGCTTGTTCACACATAGTCAGCAGATTAACACTTGCCCTTAGTGTAAGGCAAACCATGGGACCCTGAGAAAATAAACTGAAATCAATACACATAGTTAACAACATGGTGCTGTAGTGCAGCATGTCTAATTACAATCTGTACTCTGTTCAATTTAAATGGTGCCAGGCACATGCTTTATAGATCACTAAATACCATTTTACACACTCCAATAAAAATCATTAGCTCAATGAGTTAAAGTAACTCTATGCTCAAAAATGAAAAACTCGTCAGACACATTGCAGTTTTTCATAAGTTTGGCTACCCTTGGCTGAGAAGACTAAGCAAGAGTCTGTGGCTACTCCTAGTAGCACAGCATTATGTGTAAATGAACCTAAAAAAAAACATTATTAGTTTGAAAGAAGTGTTTTACTGCTATTTAGTGACCAACATTTCAAGGCAACATGATGGCACCTTATCACTGAATATTTCCAGAAGTCTGGAACACCCTAGAAGTATATCTGAGAAAATTATTAAACGTCAACTAACACCAATCACAGTACTTAAGGTTCTCATAGCAAAGTGCATGGAGCTCCCTGTAGGTACCTGCAATCCAATACCCACAATTTCACCTAGTTCACAAAATAACAACAAGGATTATGGGGTAGGAAAAGTCTGGTAATAACAGGATTGCTTGGATCCTTCAAAAGCAAAAAAAACACAATTCTACCTATTACAGCTGAGACACAGGTTGTCGTTAAAGGACTAATTTGATGGTAGTCTTGTCCTTCTAAAAAAAAAGGATATAAAACACTAACAATGAACTGCTCATATATCTTTGGCTCTGTTAAATATATTATTAAAGAGGTTAAAATATTTATTTAAAATAATATTTAGTTAAGGACAATATCAGGGGGAGGGGTGGGAGTGAACTTGTACAATTTAGGAAAGGGACAACTCTGCATGGCTGACACCAATGCTGTGTATTCAGCTCACAAAAAGACTAAGGAGTAATATAAATGACAGTGATCACATTGTAATAAAATAGAAAACTTTTAGAAGGATACGTTTCCTGAAAAAATAAATACATAGCGGATAAGATATTGGTACTGGGCACTTTCTCAAATTTATTATGTATTTTTCAAAAAGTTAATACGATAGATTGTGATGCCTGGCGACAGGATCACTTTATATCCATATATCTGGTTCCAGGGAAGACTCTCTCTTTTGCTTATTGGGCCAAAGCTTTTCAGTTTAAATAAGTCCTAAAATAAATATAAAACAGAATTCAGGGGTGAGCTTGTATTTTCATGCTTCATATTAAACCTTCACTGAATGAAATATATTGGCTCCAATCTTCAATTCTCCTTGCTGTCTGAAGTGTTCCTCTTAAAATAATATAAATCCAAAGTAAAATTAGATTTTTACATCTACTTCAATGGATCAGCGTTACAGCCAAACAACTGGCACTTCCTTTTAGAGTGTAAGCTCCCAAGCAGAGTTCTCGTCTATTTGCTGAATGTTTTTATCCATACTGTTACTATTACTCGATGTGACATTTATATTTCTTACCACCTCTGTACTAGTCACCCATCTTTTTGTTTCTTACGTTCTATACCACCATAAACAGTTATAAAGATTTTCTGAAGAGGACAAAAACAGCAGCCCATTTCAGTCTAAGCAGATCCATAAACATGGATGAAATTTGGATTTGACATTATCTGAATGTACTAGGTACCACAACCTGAACTATGACAATCCTGGCAGAACTATCAACTGGATGGCTAGAGCATGTCCAATCTGCACAATCTGACTGTCAAACACTCGGGCAGTATTGGGTCATGTAAAGATCTCTCCTAGAAACAGACAAACCACCAACATCTGGACCTTTACAAATTCCAGCCACCAGAAAGCTATTCCTCAATAATAAACAAACATTCACTTCTAAGGGAAACATCAAATATTTGTATGGCGCAAGCAAGCCCTAAGATAGCTATGGCTGCCTTTACCCGAGGAACATTTATGTTGAGATCATTAAAGAAAAAACACCCTAACATACAGAAGTTAGAAATAAACATGGCAATAGAGAACAATAAGGATAGGGGCGGAGAGGAGTAAGCGGGCTGCCAGAAAAAATGCTGGAGTTCAGCAATAGGAAAAAGTCAGTGGCTTGCATTGCTTTGAATTCAGCGGCAACATGGTGACATTGGCTGACAACCAGACAAATACTTCAATAAACCCATCAAAGGAGAAGCCTGCAGTAAATGAAGTTAGCAAATTTAACTAAATGATTCTAGAAAATAGTGGTGCAGGTAATGTCACTTCACCACAAGTTGCCAACAATTTAGCATTTTTTCTTCAATGTATGTTAAACCCATCTCCAGCCATTTGTTATCCAGGAAGCCACTAAATTCTCTGTCAGATTTCAATTGACCCGTTTCCCTATTGTGATTCCTTCAGTAACCTGTCAGAACAGGACACAAAAGGGACACAAACACATTTAGGTACTGAAGGGAAGGTTAGAATTTCAAGCAATGTTTGCCGTTCCATGCTCTCTTGATCCGGTGACATATACTCTACCTGTTTTTGCCATGAACAGTTGGGATAAAAAAAATTGACAGCAATGTTAACTTTTCTCTACGTTATTGAAAACTAAACTAAAAAGTTCAGCTCAGATCATGAAATAAAGGGACTTCTTCACTGCTCTCAAGTGCTAAAGCTATCAGAAGAATCTTTAGCATCCAATCCTTCTATGTCCAGAGGCCTGATCACTAATATGTCCTGTGCTTCCCTCCGGCTCAAACATCACAACAGACACAGCAGGCGATACTTCGGCAAAGACTGGTGAAACGGAAGATGGTACAAGTTAAATAAAAGAGCTTGTCTATATAGATTTTTTTTTTTTTTTTAGCAAAAGAGCGATTTTAAGGAAATACTTAGCTCTGACAGATTAGTTGTAATGGATACTGGCTACTTCAACACATCACCTATTTGGGACAAAGTGACAATTTGCATACCTCTTCCCCCCACCAACCATTGCCAGCACTCCCCTACAACTCCCTCTTCTGCTTCTGTTGGTGCTATCGGGTATAGGGAGCATGCTATCTAGCAGCCTGGGCTCCTGCAGGGAGTGACATCACCATACCGCTAATAATAATACCGGGGAAGTAGGGGCACGCTGACATAATGGGTTTAGTGGGTTGGGACGCCCCTTTGCTGTGAATAGGTAAGGAGGCCACATCTCTTTAAACTATACAACTCATGTTCCTCCAATATCAGTCACTAATGTACACAGATCAGCACAGACATGTGCACACCCAGACACACGGTACATATACGCCGGATTTCATAGCAGCCGATGAGAAATCATCTATAAGTCACCATGCTTGTAGGAACAATTCCACCATGATTAGCTAAATGATATCTGCCAAGTCCTAATGGTCATTTCCTATGGCGCCTTCTCCTGACAGTGACAACTCTGGGATTTAGTATTCAGAAGCCTACACATGAGTGTCACATTACCACTGATCATTACATTGAGGATGAATGTGGGGTGATTGTGTGATGTGAGCTCAGGCCTGCTCCCCCCTATACAGGGCACTGGCTGACCTGTGTGCACCGGGGCTGAGTTCCGGGCTGCTGCTGCTGCTGCTGCTGTGTGTCCTGTCCTCGGGCACCGGGACTCCCTCTGTCGCCTGCTGCCGCCGCCTCTGGTCCGGGGAACTCATGCGAGAACCCGGCACAACCCAGCAGCCTCACAACTAGTCCAGCACAGTAGGCCCCCGGGCCATACACACATGCAGGCTGCACTGATCGCCTAGATGAATGAGTGCGGCACCGGGCAGCTCTCTAACCGGAGGTGTCACACTGACAGCAGCCTAGGTGGGGTGTCGCAGGCTACACTGAGCTGTGCAAGGCGTCACAGGGTGTTAAACGGGAGGAAAACGAGAGCTAGCCGCTTCTTTCTGTTCTTGTCTTGTCACCCCGAGCCCAGCTCCGCCATCTTGCTACAAGACTCGGACCTCGGGCAGCGCAAACTAGGAGGACCGACGGGGAGGGCGGGGGTATCCCAGCGTGCACTGCGCCACAAAACCATAGACTTCTGCCCGCTACACACACCAAGCACTACGGCCGACCAGAGAAGGCGACGGAAGTGCAGAGCGTTGCGTCTCTATGGTTTGGGCTGGGTGAAGACGGGGCATGCGCAGAGGAAAACATTCAGAGGCGATGGAGAAGTTGTCTGACAGCTTGTCATAAACCACGCCCCTTTGTTAGTGACGTCACGTGGCGTTTTCTGAGAATGCTGTTAGTGAGGTGTTGCTAGGATTCCTGTCAGGATGCTTGGCGCTTCTGCAGCTCTATACATTATATTAGTGCTGGAACTTACACTGGGCCCTGTCCCTGTTACATTACCTATTCCTGTGTTTATATAGTGGTAACACACACACAATGTGTATAAATCCGTCCAAATCACTCTTTCTACAAAGGAGTTTTTATTAAAATGTCCCTGTCAGGCTTATCTGCACACTATAGGAGTGAAGCAGGCTTACCATTATGTCTGTGAATAAACATGGGATGTGCCATGGCTGTACAGTAGCAGTGTGTCTAAGCCCAAGAAATAGGAAGTAATATGTCACGGCTCACCAATCCTTAGATGAGGCGGCTGTTTTCATTTTAATTTCAATCTGAGAACATTTTCAGCAAGTACAGAACGTACATGTACATACCAGAAATGTCCTTGGCACATACTGTGAGATAGAAAGACAGCATAGACAATGAGATGTAAACCACCAGCCTCATCAAGAAATCATGTAACGGGGACCAAACCTTCCATATATCATCCTACAATAACCGCTCACCTAAACCGGGTGCATGGTGCAGGACAATGGTTACACCAAACAAATCCACAGAGCAAACATGTCAGCACTGACACTTTTTCCTTTAGTGTGGTTTCATACCAACAGAAGGGCACAGTGGTTATCAAGACAACAAACAGAACAGAATGTATAAAAGTCCGGCCTGTGTGACGACAATGGTTCTTTCCATGGATAGCCTACAGAAACAGGGTGGCTGCAGAAGAACTGGCTGTGTTGTCTGACGTATTATTGGAAAATATTAGAGAAAAAAACACTGAGAAGGGAAAACTAATGCAACTACCACATTTACATATGCTTTCACACACTTCTATCTCCTTTTTCAAAGAAGTTTTAGGCTGGGTACACTCGTGCAATAATTGTTGTTGAAAAGGATCTTTCATGATATTCCAATGACAAACGACTGCAGGATGTATGAACGAGAATTGTACATTCTTCTCTTAAAAGGGAAGGGGGAGAATGACGGAGCGGCACCCCGCTGCGCTTTGTTCCCTTCACTTCCATTACGATCGTTCGTCGTCCATCATCTGTGGATCCACCAGGACAGTCAAATTATAGTATGATAAGAATAGTGGTGTCAAAATGATGTGTGTTTAAATTATTTAAAGAGTGTAGCTTAATATTAACATGCAGCATACAAAGAGGGTAATATAAAGCCAGCACTGCTTTCAGAAACAAAATTCTGCACATTTATTAGGCACCACAGTGTGGTTTATAGATATGTACGCCCTTTGATGCACCAGTCCCTAGTAGAAATTTGAAGTGAAGTGTCCTAGGCTGTTTTTTTCTTATCATCCCCTCAAGCAACCTGCAAGAAGCTTCTTCTCAAACTTTCCAACTGCACAACTTTGCATCATTTCCTGTATTTTTTTTAGGAGCCAATATTTTCCATGACGTAAATAAATCTCTACCCAGTATCAAGCACCCTGACCTTTGATAAAAAGGCACAAAATAAAGTGGTGAGGTTAATGTCTCTCAGCATGCAAAATAGAAGAGGAATCATGAAAGTGAACCTAAAGTCTATTAAACATGTCTCGATGACCTATTAGCTGTCAGGTAAATACATAAATTATAATACATTCTATTATAATAAATTTAAGTGCACTTATCCTATTTCCACCCTCTGCTGCAGCACTTTTAGCATATACAGTAATATACTTACCTTCAGTCTGGGGATTATAAACCTACTTAGTGCTGCACAACTTGTACTAAAATTTTACACACACATATATCAATATCCAAACTGCATGTATAGTGCAGGTAAACCTGGCTGTTTTAGTCCTACAGATAGAATAAACTTTGTACATTAGACCAGTAAACTTGAGAGAGAAAAAGGGAGGCCCGCAGCAAGGGACTAGACGTAGGGCCGTCATGATAGGGTGTGAGGGCAGCCCCCAGCAGGTTTGGTAAGGGTTAAATGTAAGTGGAGGAGACAGGGGTGGGATTAGGGTTAAGTAGAAGGTCTGTCAGAAGGGAGAGTTTCATGACTTCATCATGGAGTCTTTTGACACTTTGAAGCATCAGCTTAGGGGTGAGGCCTGGTTGCAGGCTAGGGTGGCAGAAGCTATTGAGGGGGCTGTTAGTGGGCCCCAGGTAGGCAGATTAGGAGGGCTGCGGCCTCAGAGGCATAGGCCTCCGGTGCATCTGAGCCCTGAACCTTTTTTCAGAAATCAGCGTCATTTTGGGAGCCCCCAGAGGGACCCTTCTAACCTGCAGGCTGGGCAAAGCGTGGTCCCGGCAGGGCAGAGGTTAGGAAGGAATCCCCTTCACCAGCAGAGCTCTGGAGAGGGGGCTGCAACTGCCAGGGACCACAGCCCTCTTTCTCAAGCAGGTGAGGCCTTGAGAGGGGAGGCCTCACCTGAAGTTGGGCCTCTGCATTCTGCGGGGTCCAGGCAGAGATCTACAAAGAGGGGGCCTGTGGCCGCCAGGGGAGGCCTCACCTGAAGCCGGGGCATCGCGTACTGGGCGGCCCCGGCTGAAGCGTGGGCCGGCCGGCCTGGTCCGGGGCACATCTACGGAGGCTACTGGGGCTGGGGGGGCTTCAGCGGTGGCCAGGGATTCTGCTCCAGTGGCCGCGGGGAGACGCTCTGGTCCTAGGAGGTACTCCAATTGGCAGGCTTCACACCGGCCGCATTTCAAGATAGCGCCTGAAAATAATGCGGGGAGGAGCTGTGACGTGTCACTGGGGACTCCTGGAAGTGACGCAGAAGCGGATCCGTCCCTGGGAGTTCCACGATGGGAGAGAGAGATATCCTCTTCAGGAGATGACGAAGCAGAGGTGGGCCAGGAACTGGTAGCTGTGCGGGGCCCTCAGATGGCGGCATGGCATGGCTGCAGATCTGCCAGGTAGGCCCTGTGGGGATCCTTGGGAAGGGTGGGGGGTGGGGGATGGGAATGGGGTAAAGTGTTCCTTTTTCTGTTTGTGTTGGGGGGGGCCCGGGATGTAGGGG
>NC_092858.1:68409881-68411480 GCF_032062135.1 Pyxicephalus adspersus | reverse complement strand
GGCATTGTAGGTGGTCAGGAGTTTTGGTTGGAGGGGAAGGTGAGGCAGGTGGTGGGACATCAATAGGACAGGAGCAGGTTTATGGGGCAGTGATGGCATACAGCATGGAAGATGCCACGAGAGGGGAAGTCTACGTCTGCTTCCAGGGACCCCTTGGAGCCCACCTGAAGAAGGATGTCCGTTTTGAAAGGTGAATACGTCGCTATTTTTTCTCTTTTGCCTTTGTAGCACTTTAACGTAGAAAGGCCGGTGGGGGAGGATGACAACAAGCAACGCAGATATTGCTTGATTCCTTGGGGGAAGATTTGCAGGTGTGGAAAATTTTTCTGGAGTCATTCAATGGTAAGGCTATGTGGTTGGAAGGGCTGCTTGCCGCCATGGATTTTGAGTTGTACACGAATGCGGCGGGCTCTACGAGCTTCGGAGCATATTTCCAGGGTAAGTGGTGTGTTGGGGGGTGGCCGCAAGAGTGGGTAGAGGCTGAGTT
Source organism: Pyxicephalus adspersus (assembly GCF_032062135.1). Classification (NCBI taxonomy): domain Eukaryota; kingdom Metazoa; phylum Chordata; class Amphibia; order Anura; family Pyxicephalidae; genus Pyxicephalus; species Pyxicephalus adspersus. Next base: position 68,410,993 of record NC_092858.1, on the reverse strand, counting down.
GGTGAAGAACTTGGTGGTGCTAGAGCTGTTCTCTATAGTGGTGGCAGTTGAGTTGTGGAAGGAGGCCTTGGCAGACAAAAAGGTGAGGTTTAATTGTGACAACCTAGGTGTGGTGCACGCTATTAATAGTTTGTCAGTTGCGTCGAAGCCAGCGGTGTGGCTTTTGAAGCATTTAGTGCTAAAATGTCTGCAACATAACATTTATGTGTTTGCGTGCCATATTCCTGGGGTGAGTAATCTTATAGCTGATACATTATCTAGTTTCCAGTGGGAAAGGTTTCGCGCGTTGGCGCAGGGAGCGTGGGTGGCCTTGTCCAGAGACGTTGTGGAAGCTTGCACTGGACTAATTGGTAATATGATTCAACTGTCAGTGAGTGAGAGGATGTGGAAAAGGTTTGGAGAGAGTGGGAGCAGTTTTGTTCACAGTTGGGTGGTTGGAGGCCGGGGGTAGAATGGGTGCACTTACTTTTCTTTTGGTTAGCACAGGATTTTACTAGAGGTGTGTCAGTGGTGGGGATTTATAAGAAATTGGTGGGCATGGCATTTTATTTGTGGTTAAAGGGAAGGAAGGATTTTGCTTGATTTCCTGTTAAAGGTTATAGGAGGGGAAAATAGACCCCGGATACTAGGAGGCTGGTGTTGTTTGCTTTGTTGGGGGGCTTTTTAGATAGTTCGGAGGGGGTGTGCGTGGGTCATTATGAGAAGTTGCCATTCAAAGCGGCGTTTGTTATGGCATTTTTTGGGGCTATGAGGATTGGGGAGTTGGTTAGTCCTGCCCGGGACAGGGCCAGGGGGGAATTGTTTCAGGATGGTACTTGGACTCCGGAGGAGGTGAGTGTGGTGATTCAGAAATCCATGACCGATCAGTTGGGAAAAGGTTTTCGCGTGCAGCCTTTTCAGATGGTGGGGTCCCGTCTGCCCGGTTACAGTGGGAGGGGATTTTCTTAGGGCAAGGCCTAGGGTAAGGGGGCGGGTGTTGGTGCATGAGAATGGGACCCTTTTGTTCCGTTTTGGGTTTACAGTGGTTTTTAGAAAATGTTTGGTTAAAATGGGGAAGGATCCTAGTGGTTACTTGTCCCATTCCTTTCAGATTGGGGCAGCCACTGAGGCGA
>NC_092858.1:68402074-68409571 GCF_032062135.1 Pyxicephalus adspersus | reverse complement strand
GGTTTGTTGGCTTGAGGTTTGTAGTTTAATATGAAGCAGGGTGGTGCCGTAAATCCGAAGATTTGCGGAGTTGCAGATGTGGTGGTAATTAGGGATTGGGAGAGAAGACCTCTGACAGTCTTGCGAAAATTTCCTCGAACTTCCAATGGGTTTGCGACTTTAAACATTAATAGCAAAGCCCCTATACATGTTAGAACCACCAAATTTGCTAGGCATGTGTAGGAGAACAGTGGCAATAAGGGAAAAATACAAAAGTTCCAAAAGACATTGTGGTTTTCTAGATAATGGAAGGCAAAGTGACAGCAGACAAATAGGTTTTTTGCATGATAGAGAGCGTCCAGAAGGCAGCATAAACATTAGGACATTGAGAAAGGGTGAACTCAACCCACTAGCAACAGTTTCTGCCGTCAAAACAGCAGAAGAAAGGTGTACGCACCCTATTTAATGTAGTGCTGCATAATATGTTAATGCTATATAAATCCTGTTTATTAATAACTGCTAGCTGGCATCATGACCTGGACGTGTTAAGAATGCCACCCATAAAGTTGTGGTTTTCCAAAAAATGGCAGGCAAATAGGTTTTTTGCATGATGGACAGCGTCCAGAAGGCAGCATCAACATTAGGTCATTGAGAAAGGGTGAGCTCAACCCACTAGCAACAGTCTCTGCTGTCAAAACAGCAGAAGAATGCATTGCTATTAAATGTACGCACCCCTATTTCATTTATATAGCTGCATAATTTGTTTACGCTATATAAATTCTGAATATTATTAATAATAATTGCTAGCTGGCATCATGGCCTGGATGACGTGTTAGGAATGCCACTCACTACACAAGTAGTGCGGTGACATGAGGCAAAAGGATGGAGGACCAGAGACGGAGCATGGGTCAGCGAGAGCAGTAGCAGTGTATGGCCTCTGGTCAGCTATCGTCAGGGTGAACGCATTGGTAAGTGTCATGGAGACCTGGGTGTATTGCATCGTCAATGCCACCCAGAAGTGTGTAATACAATTTTTGTGATTGGAGTACTGACAAGTGGCAAAAGCAGGAGGAGGCGGTGGGCCCTGAGTTTGAGTGTGGACTGCATTGGTAACTGGCTTCTAGAGCTGGGTGTGGTGCATCATCAATGCCACCCAGAAGTGTACAATTTTAGTGATGGGAATACTGACAGGCGGCAGCAGCAACAGCAGGAGGAAGAGGCGGTGGGCCCTGAGACGGAGCGTGGATCACATTGGTAACTGGCATCTAGAGCTGGGTGTATTGCATCATCAATGCCACCCAGAAAGGTACAATTTTAGTTAATGGAGCACTGACAGGCGGCAGCAGCAACAGCAGAAGGAGGAGGCGGTGGGCCCTAAGACAGAGCGGGGAGGCATTGGTAACTGGCATCTAGAGCTGGGTGTAGTGCATTATCAATGCCACCAAGAAGTGTACAATTTTAGTGAATGGATTATTGACAGGCGGCAGCAGCAGCAACAGGAGGAGGCGGTGGGCCCTGGGACAGAGCGTGGACCGCATTGGTAACTGGCATCTAGAGCTGGGTGTAGTGCATTGACAATGCCACCCACCCAGAAGTGTGTAATACAATTTTAGTGAATCGAGTACTGACAGGCGGCAGCAGCAACATCAGGAGAAGGAGGCGGTGGGCCCTGAGACGGAACTGGGACCGCATTGGTAACTGGCATCTAGAGCTGGGTGTAGTCCATCATCATTGCCACCCAGAAGTGTGTAATGCAAATATCTGAAATTTGTGAAGGACCAGATCAAGATGTTTTGTGCGCCAGCACTATTGCTGTGGTCTGTGGTGCTGGAAGCAGTAGGAAGGTAGACAATATTGCTAGTTTGCATCATGAAGTGGATGACATGAGTGCCACCCTCAATCTTACAATATTTAGCTGAAAAATTAGGCAAAGGCAATGGTACCTTTCAGTGTGGAAGTACTGGGGTTTTTTATCTGCAGTTTGTCGTCCTCTCGGAAGCAGCAGAAATGTAAAAAAATATTGCTAGCTGGCACAATGGCAAACATGACATTGGCGATGAATGCACCCCTGGATGTTGCGATAACTAGCGGAAACATTCAACTAAGGCGGTATCAGCTGACAGGGTGTTGTTGATAGGCAGCCACAGAGTCAGCACAGGGGCAGTGTTGGTTCACAGAGGCATCTTGGTCATGGAGTACTTGTGTCAGTCAATCAGTGACATCTGCAGTAGGAATATGATAGTTGTTAGTAACCCACCTTTCTTCATTTTTAAAAAGGTAAGGCGATTGACATTTTCCGGCGACAGTCGTGAGCGGTTGTCCATGACCACCCCGCCACCGGTACTGAAGGTTCCTTCGGACAGAACACTGGATGCCGGGCACAAAAAAAGCTTGATGGCATACTGTGCCAACTGTGGGCAGATTTTAAGCATGTTGACCCAAAAATTAATGATTTCACTACTGTCAGGACAGGCATCCTCCTCATAACTGCTATCGTCAACACCACCACCACCACCAGCCAGAAAAGAGCCAACGTAATCATGCACCATGCGCTTCATCCGTTCTCGATGGTAATTCCCCTGCACTTAACTTGTTTGAGGTGGCCTCATCAGGTTTTGCCGGGTATCCATACAATCCCCCCTGCCTTGGCCTAGACTTTTGGATGTGTGCGGCCTGCTGCCACTACTGCTGCTGCCGCCGTTACAGGGCAACACGGTGGAGGCAGTGTCTGCCTGAGCTCCCTGTGTGGAATGTGGTGCAGGGAACTCCTCACACAGCTGGTCTCATAATATTCTGCTCAGGTGGGTCACCTTTTCTTTCTCCTGTGCCGGGTTGGGTGGAAACTGTGTCATTTTGTCTTTGTAGTGGTGATCCAGAAGGGTGGCCAGTAATCATCCCGGTTTTTGATGCTTCAAATGCCAGGGACCCTCCGTAGGCATCGCAATAAGTAGACACACATATGAAAGAAGGGTTCCCTGGGCTCATCCTCCTCTTGTCCCTCAGTAGGTGCCAAAACACCTTCCTCCTCATCCCCCACCTCCTCCTCTTCAAGCTGCAGCAGTTCCTGGTGTTCCATTGCCCGCACAATGCCTGGGGCGTGACAGCACAAATGCGGGTTGGACGGGTCCTGTCCAGCTGCCCCAACATGGTCTCCCTCATCATCATCATAATCATCTTCCTCCTCCTCCTCCTGAAAATCCTGATGCTGGCCAGTGTCTCTTCTTGTTCCTCCTGATGCTGGCTGTGCGCTATGGAGTGTAATGTCACCCTCATCCTCCTTCCCCATTTCTTCCCCTCCTCTCCCATCGACACTTTAGCCACACAGGGTAATGATGGGTATGACATCGTTCCAGCCTGCCCACTACCGACAATGTTTGTGGCCTGCTCAAAGGGGGCCAGTACCTTGCACAGCGTCTTCATCTGCAGCCACTGGTCACTGGCAATATAGCTCAGTTGTGTGGATGTACCAAGAGCCCCGCAGCCTCCATGCACCACGATGACCAAGTAATGGCAGATGGCTAGCTTTTGCTCACACAGACGCTGGAGCATGTGCAGGGTGGAGTTCCATCTATCACAATGTCACAAATGAGTCTATGCGGTGGCAGCCTCTGGTGGTGCTGGATCTTGCTAAGAGCCGTGGCGGCAGTAAGGTATCAGCTTACATGGCTGCAGATGATGCGAGCCTGTCCCAGTAAGTCCTGCAGTCCTGGGTACGTGCGGAGGAACGTCTGCACCACCAGGTTCAGTACATGCACAAAGCAGGGCACATGTTTTATGAGGCCCGTTGTCACACACTACGTTGCCTGTTGTGAGCCAGGAGGGCGTCAGCCAAGCCTCAACCCCTTTGTGCAAAGCGGACAAGAGTTCTCTGGTGGTGTGACTTTTCTCCCCCAAGCACACCAGTTTCAGCACTGACTGGCAACACGTGTGGTTGAGGGAGCTGTAGTAGCGTGACCGTACCAGGTGCTGCAATGCCTCTTGCAGACTACCGCCCACTGAGCTATGCAGAAGAACAGGTAGCGTCCCACTCCGTGCCTGGTTGTCCAGCTGTTCATGGTGACGTGAATTTGGCTAGACACAGAGAATGCCAATGCCCAGGAGAGGTTACCCATTACATGTGCATGTAAACTGGGTACAGCTGTGCGGTGGAAGTAATGCCTGCTTGGTATATTCCACTGCCGCTCGGCACAGGCCATCAGGTCACGGAAGGGAGCAGAGTCCACAATGCTGTACGGCAGTAGCTGCAAGCCCAATAGTTTGGCTAGACGGGAATTGAGCTCAATTACTCTTTTGTTGGTTGGGCCCATAGCCTGATGCCTTGCGCAGAACTCTGGTAGAGTGGGCTGAAGGAACTAGGAGCTCCCCATCTTGCGACCACAAACGTCGTCTGACACCACAAAACCTGCGGGCAGAAGCTGATACTTCATTGCCGCTAGAAGTCTGGCTGGCACTACCCTCCTTAGACGTAGTAGCAATGACAGTTGGTGTTGGAGAAGGAGTCAATGTAGGTGGAAGAAGAGAGGATGACGTGGTTGCACCTCCTTTAAGAGAACACAAGTACTGGTTCTTGCGCATGTGGGAAAGCAGGGATGTTGTACCCAAATGTGATCCGGCTTGTCCTCTGCGGATGTGCCTGTGGAACATGATGCAGATTGCTATGCACCCGTCATAGTCTTTCAGCGTGAAAAAGGACCACACCGGAGAGGTGCGTGCAAGCACTCTGCTGCTCTTTTTCTTTGCCTGCCTCTGTGTCTGCTGAGTGCCCTGCGTCTGCTCCAGCTTCACCTCCCTCACGATCACAACATCTCTGACTGTTCCTCTGCTTGTGTTTGTTCCTCTGCTCCTCTGTTTCTTCTTTAGGACTCACATGAGGCAGATTGGGGGACCCTTCCAACCCCCATCTTTTGCTGCTGCTGCCTTTCCTCTACGTCTGAGAACTGCTGCTAGCCCTTATACGCACTGGTGGTTCATGGTGACATCATGGTCATCATCATCCTCATTTTCATCTAAGCAAACCTCGGGCTGTTCGTCAAACAAGGGTCATTGGGAGATACAGTCACAGGAGATACAGTCACTTCCAAGGAGTATGCCCCCTGCCAGGTGCGCCAGGTCGCCCAACACCACGCCTTCCCCTGCGTTTACCGCTCATCTTTTACTTATTCGGGCAAAAGTGCACCTGTACCAAATGGTTTCTTTATTAAATAGCTATCAACAGGTATCAAACACTGAAATCTCTGTATTTTTTTAATAGTAGGACAAAAATTTTTTTTAACAAACGGTCTTCTTTGGTAAATAACAAGAGGTATCAAACACTGAAATATCTGTATTTTTTATATAATAGGACAGAATTTTTTTTTTACAAAGTGGTCTTTCATAAATAGCAAGAGATATCAAACACTGAAATATCTGTATTTTTATAATATCTGTATTTAGAGTAGGACAGATTTTTTTTTTACCAAACAGTCTTCTTTGGTAAATAGAGTAGGATAGAAATTTTTCTTTAGCAAACTGGCTTTTTGCTAAAAAGCAAGAGGTATCAAAGACTAAAATTTCTGTATTTTTTTTAGAGTAGGACAGAAATTTTAGGAGGGTAAGAGTCTTATTGGTTAATTTTGGAAGGGCAACCCAGTGGTAAGGTGCCCATTTATTGGTGTTATGGTGTGGCCCCTGAGGCGGTGCTGGGTGGCTAGGGGCCAGTGTGTTATAAAATGGTTAAATACATTCGGTGGAGCAGACTTTACCTTTCTTAGACCTGCAGCCTTTTGGTTAAAAGTGGAGATGGTTTTGGATATAGTGCAATAGGGCACAGTGGTTTGAAATGGGAGTTTGGTTTATAGGTTTATTTTTATAAGTGGTTGAAGAATGTTTTATATGTTCAAGTAATTTTCATATATTAATAGTATGTTAATGTCATGTTGATTTATATATTAAATAATGTTAATGTATGTTATTTAAATAATATATTTATTAGTTATTTATTGTGTTCATTAAAGAAATTTTATTATCGTTAAATAAACGGTTGCTTGCTAGCCATTTTAAGTCCAAGCAAATGTCGTTTTTTGAGGGGGTAATGGCTGGTAAGTTAAGGGGGGAGAGTGTTGGGGTGGTTTAATGGTGGGAAGTGTTTTAAGCAGGAAGTGTTTTTTAAGGGGAAATGTTTTTGTTTAGGGTGGTAAGTGTTTCTGTCAAGGAACTGTTTGTGAAGGGGGGCGTAGAGCCGAACTACCCTAGTCATGAACATGACAGATTTAGGAGAGCAGCTGTTAAAGACAGACATTTATTGCTGTGTGTTGAAGAAGCAAGTTAAACAAGATTATATTCCAAATACGCCTCTCCTAATCCAACACTGCCTGTGCTTTTTCAGAAGCTTTGCACAGCATAGGCACTGATTTGCAGCAATACACAGCCTCTTCATTCTTCCTTCCTGAAGGATCAAAACAGCTCTCCCACATGCAGGGAGGCTACAGGGTGGATCTGCAGGTACTGCCCCTTACTTTTAAAAAACTGTCTGTAAGAGATGCAACTTTTTCTTTGTGTGAAGAGGCATTCATGATGTCCAAAGTGCTGCTTCTAGACCTCAGAAGAAATAAAATATTGATTGGGGCGATAGGGAGTATAAACAGAGCTGGTCACTTTGCATATATGTACCTCTGCACTGACCACTACTACATCCATACACTTTATTGACTTCCACTGCAAGAGAAGACTTCTTCAGCTTTCCTTTAGGCCTAGTACAGACTTGTCAATTTCCACTTACGATTCATCTTCCTATCTGATAAAATACAGAAAATGAAAGAACATCTCATTGTAGGACCAGCTTTTGGGATTTCAATCAGATACAGACAGAATGGACATTTTGGTGATATTCATCTATAGTACACAAGGTGCTCCCATCTGTTCTGTAATTCTCTCCATCCCAACCCTATGATCGACAGGATAGAATACTGTACATGTCAGGCTTGCCACCGGTTACTTATCAGAAAATTTATCAGGCCTGTCCATCAAGCCCAAAATAGTCAGCAAATTTGCTTATGTGTACTAGGTTTGCACACCTACATGCATGGTGGTTAGGCTTAAAAAACTGAGTTCTCCTTTAATCCCTTTTTCTGCTATATTTGTTTTTCTAAAGTTTTGCTAAAACTGACAAGACTATTTATTGCAATTATCTTGTTTTCCAGTTCTGGACAACAAAGGAGATACAGTCCCAAGGATAAATCTCCTTGGGACATTCCATGAGAGTGAAGTCAAGTTCTCTCCAATACAGTACCTTTAGAAATCAGTTGGAAACATCTTTAAAGAAGCTGAACTGTTGTCAGACTATACTAATGAGCTGTTATGTACCAGCACCACTTAATTAACTCTTTCTGGGCTATGGACCCAGACACCTTTGTAATGGAAACAAAGCTAGGAGCTGGGAGGGAAATGATTCCCCCTATATTAGATAGAGGTACGCTGGGAGGGAAATTATTCCACCTATATTAGATAGAGGTACTCTGTTAGATAGAGAACTTGTGGAGT
>NC_092858.1:68399305-68401290 GCF_032062135.1 Pyxicephalus adspersus | reverse complement strand
ATATAAAAAGAGAAGTGTTCCCTGTAAAGGCTGCCACCATACTAAAACTGGTAAGATAAATTCTATGAAGTCCTTTAAAAAGGATGTAAAAAACATATGGTAATAGGTAATAATTTTAAAGTATAAAAATGTAAATACACAGGGGATTATTTATCTTTGTTCTCTTCCTTAACATTATCTGTTTCTGGGGCACTGTCAGGCCCTTCAGACTTGGAGTCAGTGCTGTGGGTCTTCATTCGTTTCTCAACCTTAGTGATCCTTTGCTTCAGTTTTAATTGTGTGGAGTTGTAGTCAGCCAACAATCTGGCGAATCGAGTCTGCAAGCTATCTAATGCTGTTTCCATCTTAGTAACCTTTTCTTCTAGATCTTTTGGGTCTGCTCCTGCCTTTGCTGCTTCTTCATCTATAAGGCCATCCTTCATAAGGATTTGTCGTCCTTTTTCTTCTAGAACTGTTTTAGCGTCTGGATACTCAGTGAGGGCCTCCATTAAATCATCCTTAGATAAACAGAATAAATCAGAATAACCAATGCTTCGAATGTTTGCTGTCCTTCTGTTCCCTGTTTTGCTTCCCTTAATGTTCAGGATGCTAATTTCCCCAAAATAACTGCCATCACTGAGTACCACAAATTGAGTTATACCATCGTCTGCAACTACTGCCAATTTACCTTCTTTAATAATGTACATTTCACGTCCAATGTCCCCTTTTCTACAAATATAGTCTCCAGGACTAAACACCTGAGGCCTCAGTTTTAGGACTAATTCCACCAGCAGTCCCGCTTCACAGTCTTGAAAGATTCTCACCTTCTTCAAAGTGTCTAAATGAACATTGATTGCAATTTCAGCTTTCAGCTTGTCTGGAAGGTTTTTTAGAACCTCCTTCTCATCCATTGTTTTCTTGTTTGTCCAGAGATAATCAAACCACTTGATCACCCTTGCTTCTAGATCTTTCGATACATTACGGAATTGCATATATTGCTTTATAGAGTCAATCTTAGACTGAAACTCTGCCCTAGATGCATTCATGTTTGAAATCATAGAACCTACATTACCGACAATGGTTGCAAATATTAGCACTCCAATCAGAAAATCAAACACTACAAAGAGGAACTCTATATCTTTGACTGGTGGTGGTGTTTCTCCAATAGTGGTAAGAGTCAGGGTTGACCAGTAAAGGCTATAAATATATTTTCTTGCCAGTCGTCCATATTCTGGGTGAGTGATATTGGGATAGACCCAAGTGTCTGTTCCAAACCCAATGGCTTTAGAAATTGCAAAGTAGATGCAGGCATTCCAGTGTATAATAATAAGAATGTAGAGGACAAGGTTTCCTATACGGAAAATATTTGGATAATTGGTCCGTGTTTCAGTACGATCAAAGAACTCAAACATCCTTGCAAACCTCAGAAGGCGATTAAACCGTAGCTCTGGGAAATTGAGCCCCAACTTTATGTAGGCCAGATCAGTTGGCACTAGAGACAACATATCAAGCTTAAACTGCAAGGTCTTTTTGTAATAATCCCTTAACTTCTTGGCATCTTTCACAAGCAGGCCTTGCTCAAGGAAACCTAAAAACATAATATTAAAACACAAATCAAACATAATAGAAAAAATGATGGTAACTATAACTTGATGATAGTAGAAGAGTGATTTGTATAGAAACCTAGTACATCTCCTATATTAGGGCTACATTTGTAACAAGGCCCCCCGGGGGCCCTGGGAACGATACTTTTTTTCTGTTGGATTTAGAGAGCTTACCTGTGAAATCTTATCTGTTATTGTCTTTAGAACCTTGCTCAACCATATGTATGTGTATTAAGGTTGTGTATTTTTATGTGTATTAAGGTCATGGCATGTTTCTAAGTATCTACAAATATTTCAAATATGTTTAATTTATATATGTAAAATTGTTTTCAATGTTCTTTACTATGTTGTAACTTCCACATGCTTCTGGTTCTCCTGATGAAGAACTATAAAACAGACTGC
>NC_092858.1:68393541-68397784 GCF_032062135.1 Pyxicephalus adspersus | reverse complement strand
ATCAGAATTTTTCTACTCATCCCCAGTCTAAGCACATGTGTAACAAGCCAGAGGTGAGCAATTTAAGAGAAATAAATTATTGGGGTTTAATAAACACCTTGTTGCCACACAAAATAAAATACATAGCAATGCAATGGAACCCAATTGAAGGTCTTTCACCTATCAAGCAATCAAACTGATGAAATCACTGAAATGGCACAGTCATACTTTCATTACCATTCTCCAGGTTTAATACAAATCCTATTTTTGCCCAGTTATATTTACTTGTATTTTTATTTTCCTATGTACAAGTAATTTTACTTTTCCTATGAGCATCTCTTTAACTTTATGTTGATATCAAATGTAAAAATATTATACATTAGATAAAACCTTGAAACAGGACTCCTTCACCCCTCACCTGTTCGGAATCTCACTACAGTGTCAGCAATGTACACAAGATCCGCTGTACAATCCAGAACCAACCACAAGATAGCATGTTTTTTTTGCAGTTCATCAAAGCAAGCCCTGCAAAACATTAAAGGATATTAAAATGCTACTCAGATATGTGTATTTATGTATATACTAAGTCTATCTTCACCTGCACACTAGAAAGCACCAGTTATAAAGTACAGGTATTGAGATGATGGATAGCCATCTGTAGTAAAAGTTGCTTGCTGGGTCAATCACAAATATTTCTTTCTTCTTCCTATAAATGGAAAATATAAATACATTTATTGTGCATGAATGATATAAATTGTTTATATGCTGCTACTGCCGCCATCTTTTCTTAGCTAATTCCAGATGCTTACACACAGAGTTATTAAAAAAATGGCTGGAAACAAACCTTTTACACAAATGCAGAGGTACAGTCTGTACATGTACCCACTGTCTTGGTATTTTGGAAATAACAGCAATTTGGCATTATGGTGCTACTACAGAAGAAAATGCATTACCTTCTTTAGGACTGTTGGTGGGACAGATATTAGTAGGTATGGTCCATATAAACTATATGCATTTTTGCAATTGCTACAACTGCAGACAAATATAAATATATATATAATTGCTTAGTCTCTTCAAGACTATGTTACAACTAGAAAATATGTGAAAGTACAGCATAATGGAAATAAATAATTCATGCTATATATTTATGGAAATATACTTCTTATTTATGATGGCTATGTCAATGTAAATGTAAATTTTTGTCACTGGTGTCGAATGTTTGTAATCACCTGGCTTCAATACAGGTATCCCACTATGTTTTTTATTGATCCACCATGCCAGTTCACTAAACAGCCATCTGGTATCGAGGACTATTGAACTGCCTGCAGCAGGGGCCCTTCAGCTTATCCTCCCCCAACCCCTCCACATAGAACAAAACATGCTGTTTGGCAGTAGCTGAGCATCTGTACAGCAAAGGCTTATACAACTGTCACCTAATTAATTACAATTGTTTATTGCAATAATATATAAATGTCTGTACACAACTAATATTCACAATACATAGTTATCTACCTGCTAACATTTGTAGGCCCCCCACTGGTTATCTCTACTTCAGTAAAGCTGTTGATTATAACCCGTCAAAGTACATCCCAGTTACATACCAACCGTTTGTCTAACCCAAAATTTTGTCCACCAGGACTCTAGGACCCTAGGGTTTCTTCAGAGGTTGCTAAGGTTCAGTAAGCCATGAACAATTTATGCCTCTCAGGTCAGTTTAACAAACACCAATGATATTTTTGGCTATGTGTAAGGATCACATTCTTCATACTGGCTAGCAATGTAAGAGGAGTTCTTCCTTCTGACCACTACATTAATGTATATTGAGCTGTGGATATAGAAATTATAAAAGGGGGTCTCTGGGACCTGAATTATATTTTAAGGAATTCTCCAGGGCAAAAAGGTTCAGAAAGGCTGGTCTAACCTATATATAAGACAGAACATGAAGATATTCTATGTTGCCTCTTATTCTTTGGTGCAAAGGTAATGTTATATCTCCAAAATTTAATCCAGGACCAAATTCACATGACAGGCATTCATCTAATGAGGTGATGAAAGTGGACCTCATATGGTAGAGCATATCGTCGATTTAAGTTTGGATGTTTTTCTCAGTTTCCCTGAGACCACTGGTTGTCCTTTTTCATTTACTTTGTGTGCAATAAATATACTTGTAAAGTATATGCCTCTTTATGTACCAAATTAAACTCGTAACCTTCTATCATGTAATGTATCATGGCGACAAACCTGCAACTAGGGCCTGTGCGATGCTAATTATGAGTAAAGTAATAGTTTTGGCTTAATTTCCTTCTCTAGCATCATAACTTTTTCATTATGACCTGGTACTTGAAGGTATGGAAGATCTTTCACATGGGAAGTCTATAGACCAGTGTTAGCTATTACTCCATTGCTTACTCAAAGTATACCTTTTCCACCCAGCGGTTGGCAATTGGGAACCTAAGAAAAGTTATGTGCTGCTGTGCAGGTCTGTGTTAAAGTGAGCCTGCTGATTTGCCCATCACAGGAAAATTTGCACAGGTTCTCCTTAATCACAGTTGCCTGGTACCTATATACATATATATTTAAATGTTTTACACAAGAACATCACATTACCACCTACCATCCCTAGATAAACCAAGCCTATTTTACTAATCACACATTTCCAAGTAAATGCAATCTCTGAAAGAGAAATTGTCATTTACATTACTAAACTAGAAGTTTTTGCAATACTTACTCTTCTTCTTTTTTATTGTCCTTTTTTGGGTCTTTTTTGTCCTCTTGTTTCTGATCCTTTTTCTCATTATTTTGTTCTTTCTTTGTGCTGTTTGTTGCATCAGAGTTTTACATACAAAATGGAAAGAGGCTTTTTAAAGTAAAGAACAACGTGAGCTAGCTACCTATTGTTGGCTATGTATACAATGGGACCATTTAAGTTCTGTTACTATGTACAATATGATTGTTCATATACTTTTTACGTATTCAGTTTTTATTAAAACTCAAGACATCTAGTACCAACCTTTGCTCATGTAATGATGTATGAATGTTGTCTAGTACAGTAACACTTTGAACCCAGGCTATCCTACAAACCTGGGCTCAGAGGAGGTAGATTAAATGCCGTTCTTCATCATTCAGCTTTATAAACTGGTAACTTCTAATGTCAGAAGGATTTCTATGGGCATAGCTTTAGAGTAGGGATAAACAATACAGTAAAAGCTGCTTTTAATGCTTATAATTTCTGGGCATATATTTTCATATTTGCTATGACTTCAATGGGGTTGATCTATTGATTGATTATTTAGTAAGTTAATATTCTTGTTCATATAGTGAATGATAACTGAGCTAAAGCCGTGTTCACCTAAATTAAACAGTCATGCCCTTGAAAAAAATCTTTTTTTTAAATGTATTTATTTATTTTACACATGATTGAATATTCAAAGTAAATATTGGTTCACTCTATTTGATAAAATATGCATTTAGCAAATAGAGTAAATGCAATTTCTAAACCAGAAATGTCATATCAGTTCTAATTTAGTAATGACTGAAATACTTACTCATCTTCTTTTTTATCATCCTGTTTTGCGTCTTTTTTGTCCTCTTGTTTGTTCTCGTTGGCATTATTCTGTTCTTTCTTTGTGCTGTTTAATGTATTACCATTTAACATGCAAAGGGGAAAGAAGCTTTTTAGAATAAAATAACAACATGAGCTAGCTGCCTAGTTTCAGCTATGTCATGTGACCACTTTCATGGTATTCCATGCTATGTCATGGTAAGTCATGCTATTCATTCATTTTCTTTTAAACTTATACATGACTAATATATGACTGTTTGTGAGTCATGACATACTGATTTACATTAATGCCTAATAGAACAAAATTATCTGCTTGACAAGTTTCATTTGTTTAGGAGTTACTGTCACACACCACAGTCAGATAATAAAAGGCTAGTGTGGACACGCTTGAAATAGGTAGTGCAATGGCTAAATATTTTAAATAATGTTTTAGAAATATAGCAACTACATCTAAACAAACATATTTATATGTATGCTGGGTTCAGGTAAAAAAACTATATTTATAAACAGTTTGTATGGCTTCATATGAATAGTGGAATATTTATATATAGTTTCATATTTTAGTTTATAGTTTCATAATAACTGCTGTGCCTTAATATATGACATTGGACATTGCCCCTGATTCATCAAGCAAAATCGGATTATCGGTCGCGCATTCGTATTAGCGATCCGGAATCGTGCGCGATCGCGCTATTCAACAAC
>NC_092858.1:68372137-68386714 GCF_032062135.1 Pyxicephalus adspersus | reverse complement strand
ATAATAGGAAATAAAAAAAAAACGTAGCACTCCCCCAGAAATAAAAAGTTCTGACATTTCTCTCATAACAGGCACTAGAAAAGGGGTTGGGGGATTGGGAAGGGGGTACTACTTTCACTGTACACTTGGGAATCTATCTCTAAAATCTATATACAACTGTTAAGAGAACCATAATTTTTTACAACTACGGTAATTTTTGGGGGGATTTCAGTAATTAACTTACTCTGTGTTGTTGCTGTTGTTGACATTGAAACTGGCAAGAGTCCAATGGTTGTGATAACTTGAATAAAATGAATACATTTATTAGGTAATAACATTTTTCTTAATATATCATGGGTATAGGGGGCATGGAATAAAAGGGAGAATAGGTTCTTGACAAGAACTCCTAACAAGGCTGTCCTTATTTTTCTGTGCTGGTGACCTTGTGAAAACCATATTAAGTATATATTACCTTACTTACCTTACTTTATACTACCTTACTTTTTAAAATAATAAAAATGCAGATTTGTTGCAATACTTACTTTCTTTACAGCGCTGGTCATCCAACCTAGCCTGTCTTCTGAGCTGTATGATGTCAACATTGTTTGGCCTGCTTTCTGTGAGCCCAAGCTGCCACTCACATGCAATCTAAGGAAGTCATCATGTTGCTTTGGGCTTGCAAAAGAAATGAAACACTCACCATTGATACTAGGGGCAGAAGTGGTCTGATGCAGGGGGCTGCATTTTGTGTTTTTTTTGTCATGCTGAGAATAACACTGATCCCCTGGGAGGGAAAACCCTCCCAGGGGATCAAATGTTTTCATTTTATAAATAAAAGTGGGAAGAACTTGCAATTTAACTGCATTCTGAAAAACCTCTCTGCTGTGAGTGCTTTCAAAGCTAATTCCTCACAACAGTGATTAACTAACTGATCTAGAATAGTTCCAGCTTGCAGGAAGACAAAATCGAGTCAGAGGATGAAGCTGAGCAACTCGCTCACCTTTACTTTTTGTCCCACCCCAGTCAGAAATGACAAGTGATCTTGGTAAGTGATTCAATAATACTGACCTCCAACACCATCTATACTCAAATCTCTTTTCTATCTTCAAATCTTTATTAAATAAAAAATGTCCTGGAAATGTATTTGTTCCTGGTTTGACAGATCCAAACTGTCAAAGACAGTCTTTATTTAAAGATTTAAAATTATTAAAAGGAGTATCAAGCATCATTCATTATTTTCCCATGACAAGTGCACTGTAAAAAAAATCATTAGAAAGTAAAATAGCTGCCTTTTTGGGATTCATGCTGATATGTGTTACATACAATGAAGCTGAAGAAAGGTATAAATAGACTAAAACTAGTATAGGTATGTGCAAAGTGATTTCTGCACAAACCGACTTCCTTACAAAATATTCAATTTGGTATCAAAAGTTTTGCTAAACTAGAAACTCTCAGGTTTGCTCACTTTGCTGTCTATGATACAAGACCTGGTGAAGTTGAAAGGAGCTCCGTATGCCTTGCGGAGGGGAGGGATTTCCCTTTAGGGAGCGTTTCCTATTTACCGCAGCGGCAGAAGTATAGCAGCGGTAAATAGGGGAGCCAGAGCAAGGAGGGCAGCTCCGGAGCTCTGGCTCTGGTAGTTCCCAATGCCCCCTGGCATCTGAAGCCGCGGGTTGCCAGCCAGCATTAGGCCGGATCCTCAAGGGGCCGCTAGGCCGAAACGAACTACCGGAAAGGCCTATCTGGCCTAAAGTTTGCCGACCCCTGTTTTACACCTTATTTAACCCAAATAATAATAAAATAAATTTCTGAAGTAGTTATGATCTCAATAAAGAGGTAAGCCGTAAATATTACAAGATGACCAGTTTTAGTGCTGCAATAAGAAGGGAGAAGATTTTACATTTATGTAGGTAAAAAACAGCCTTACAGAGCATGTCACAAGATATTTAACTGTTATAGGGAATATATATATAACTGTACTTTGCACTGAGCCAATCACACAAGCAGCAACAGATATTTTGAAGGTATGTAGTGAAAATAATAATACAAATATGTCGAGGTCAGAAGAACACAAGGGGCAACTTATTTTTTTGCCAGTTTTAGAAACCCAGGGGATTGCAAATTAAAATGTCCTGTGTAGCAGATATATACAATTTCCCTAATTCCGGTGTGTACAACTCCCAGAAACATGTTTACATGGGAGTAGAAAGTTGTTAGAAAACATGAAATGAGTTCTGGAATCTGACTGTAGACACAAACGTATCCTGAGAGAAGTTTTCTCATTAAAAGAATAATAGCAGGTTTGAGACATGGAACATTGCATATTAAAGTGTATCCCTTATTACCAGAATCAGACTGAAATGGCTAAATGGATGGAAAGCATTGAATTGATGCTAATGCTACCTAAAAAAGAAGGCTTAGCCATCCCACTGCCAACACTGCTGATCTTTACTGTCTGAAAGAGACACAGCTTCTAAAAAACCATCTGTTTTGAACACTTTAGAGTGTGTCAGATACCTGGTCCCCTCTCTGTGGTTTCTTCCACCACCCTCCATATCACAGTACACAGTAATGTCATATTGGTCAGGGGAATTAACCATAATGCTCAGCTGGGAACCAGACATACAGCACACCTAGAAGATAAAAGGTGTTAACAGCATGATAGAAGAATATCAAAAACATTCTTCTAACCCTTATATATTATATATACCTGTTTGCTTTCTGTAAATGTTCTTGATTTTCTACAACAGACTGGTTGATGCTGTTCCTGCTTGATACTTCTTTGAGTTCAGGACCTCTAAAGCGTTCCAAGAAAGAATCTGGGCGCTGATCTTCCCGGGCAAGATGTCTCATTGCCCAGTTTTGTACTGTGAGAAGAAATCTGGACAACCTATGGAAAGTACTATGATAAATATTTTGCTGCATTTTATTGTTCTTTATAAGAGGGATTTTTATATATTTTGTTTTTAACAATGTACTAATTACAGAAACTAACAATGACAAGTAATGGAGTTAAAAAATATCCAAAAAACAGTGAATGTGCTGGAAAGTAAGTGTGCCTAGGTGCTCTTCTGCCCACAGCTTTATTTCTGTGAGGTACTATTACTTGTCACTGCTGGTCTCAGGGGGATTAACAGTGAGATTTGATGGTGTCAGTTCTGTTCTGATCACCTTTTTCATTGAGGGGAAATTAAGGAAGCAAAGCCCTGCCTCTCCTTAGATGGTCACCCCCTCATAGAGGCACAGTGCAGAACAAGGCATATACAAAAATGGTGATTCGTTTTTTTTTTTCGGGCACAGCTTCCAGAGTTCATTTCCTTGGTAAAACCAAGTAATTAGTGTTGGTATTGCAGTTCTGATGAATGTTGATCAATGCATGCAATGGTTCTGGGATCTGTTACATGTAGCTCGTCCCTAATCACCCAAGTTTGCCTAATAGGGGCATGTTAAGCACTGCAATGCACTGGGCAATTGTGCAGCCTCCAAAAACGTCTGAAAATCCAAGCGTATTGGGTTAATAACATGAAGATCAATATAATAATATATGTTTAAAATATATTAATATTACATATACATTTAATATACACATAAACCACACTTTATCCACTTGTGTGTCAAAGTTATCTTCATAAATAAACTTCCCCCTTTTTGTTTCTTTATTGTTTGGTTACCTGGCCATCCCTCCTCTTCCTGTGAATGAACTTCTTCGGGATTCAGTAAGACCTCTTGGATCCAATGCAATAACACGTTGTAGTTCAGACGATGTGTCCTCACAGATTGAGTGAGCCCTGCAGTATCACCAATAAAACCAGAACACAAATCATACAAATTTCATCACCAATGCACAAATCTATTAAGCATCACCTATAATCTTGGACCCTATTTATTAATTTAGATTAGAAAGTATGATTCCCAAAGAGGAGAAAAAATATTTTTTTCTAAAAATGTCAACTATACATAAAACCATATCTATAGGTTATAACAATGATATACTTGGTAGGTACTTTATGAGTAAATCTGTTTTTATTGAAAGATAGTAGTAGAACCTGGCCCATAAGTACAAAATCTTTTTTAAAGTAACAAAACAATAGACAAGGATGGGCCATCTGTAAACTATACATCTAGTAATATTTACATATCAAACAATATGAAGAATATGAATGCAGGAAAAAAGTACAACAGTACAATATTTTAAAATTATTACGAAAAATAAAATTTTAAAGTTAATAAAGCAATCAAGAATGGGGAGGACAGAGAACAGGGAGATACTTAATGGTAGGTATTTTAAAATGAATCTGATCACTGAGTCACTGTATACAACTTCATAAATGTTTATTTGAAAGCTAATTGACATTTTCCTGGCTTTAGGGGCTATAGCTGTGTTATTTCTCATTCTTGTTCGGGTTAGCTCTATAAAGACATCCATTGAACGTCACATGAATGTAGCCGGAAACGATCTTTTGTGATCGCTTCCAGTGACAGATGAATGAACACTATACACACAGTGGAGTTCTGTTCTATGGTGAGGGAGGTGTATGAGCGAGTGGCACCCACTGTGCTCTCCTCCATTGAAATACACAGTGGTCGCTCATGATCGGTTGGTTGATCCACCATGTCGTCAGGGCACTGCTATACACATCTCAGATTTTTGCCAGCATGGGCTACACTACATTTGACTATTTTGTTTGACAATGATGGAGGCATTCAATGTTTATAAAATCAAAATAATTTTCCTTATTACAGTAGTTTATATGATTTATATAGACTGAAAAATTAAATAATTACTAATAAAGAAACAAACAAAATATTCTACACAAAAACACTGTGTTTGCACTTGTTAAGCGTTGCCTGTGCATATGGATAATTTAGTAGCACCGCTCTCTGGGTCCCACAGTATTTCATTTTTAGCAATTTATCATTCATATTTTAGAGTGTAAAATGGTACAATAAACAGCTAACTATAAACGTTTACTAATGCTTTTTCATTTATTTTTCCAGGTTAGGAAGGTCAGTGACTAGGCTCTAGCAGCAGTATGATATGAAGGGGGCTGTAGGTGGCAGTATTATGTAAGAAGATGCAGCGGCAGGGACCGTGTGCCAAGTAACAGCTATCAGGAGTCATTGGGGAGAATGGACATCATTAGTTAACAGTGCTGTGTTTGCCAGCATCCCCCCTGCATCTGTGATTAGAAAATAAATGACTTTTCACACATTGGCTCCTTTAATCAAAGCAATCATACTACATTATCTGTGCTGGATAAGCCTTTAAAAAGACCTAGCATTATATACCATTCAATGTGATTTGTGTTTTACTAGGCTTTTAAATAATCACTTACATAACTTTTAGTATTAGACTAAAAATGGAAAGAGATTCAGGTTAGAAATACTGGCAATAGGCTATCACCATGATGTCCCCTATTGAAACGTTTTTGCTAAAGGTTGTCCCCTACTGAAAAGTTATTCTGCCCTTTTTCATTTTACCTTGACCAACATATACAGTTTTAGGTATGTTTAGGTAAAACAGTCAACAAATAGTAATTTTACAGTAAATTGTTTTTTTTTCAAATTGTATAACTTTGAATAACATACTTTTTTATAACCAGGGCCATTAGCTATTAGACTTTACTGGTTCTGACAACAGGACTGTTTTATAAAAGCTCGAGCAATGCAAAATGAAAGAAAAAATAAATATGTGACTCCCCCACCCATTTGTAGTTTTATAAGTATACAGTCTTGGGATACTTCCACTTACTGCTTAGGTGATTATGGCTAAGTCTACATGGACTATTTCCCTAGTGTTTAGACACCCGTGTTTGTATTTCCCATTCATGCCATTGGGCCAATTGATACCTGTTTTTGGGCAGCATTTTTTTGAGCGTTAAAGATAATGCACTTTGCAACATTTGAATGTTATAAGCACTCATTGGAAGGTCCCATACATACATCAAATTTCTGGTAAGTGCTGTGCACATAACCCAGTTCAGTTCTATAGGGTGGAAAGGGGAAAGGAAGCCCCTGAGTTCTCCCACAGTCATCCCCAGTAATTTTATTAGTGATCCACCACGGCAGATCACGAAAAGACATTGGGGGACAGAAACAGGTACGATGGGTATCTCAGAGGACCTTTATCTAGCCTGTGTACGTAGCTTTACAGTGTTTTTGGTTGCTTGATAACTAATAAGCACTATTCCTGATTTTGAGCCTTTCTTGCGCTAATCCGGCTGTCTGTTACCTCCCCTGGGTGATAATCAGTACTGCCAGTGATCAGAGGAGCTCATTATTGCTGAGGTAGACTGTTGGAAAATCTCAATACTTTACAGCAATGATATCTGCTTTGTGTATTTTCCCCTGATAGTTTTAAATATTTTGTTTTATGAATATGTTTAATTGAACATGTACAGTGAATGACTCTAATTTAAAAAAACATGTTAGTCTCAGCAGGAAGCTTCTTTTTGGCTTCTTGCACATCAAAGGTAAAGACAGAATAATAATGAAGCTCAAATAAAAATTGACCTCTAGTGATAATCTATACTCTATGAATAAAGTTTAGAACTGTTCAGAATCAAAAGACATCTTCTCGCGTTTGAACTTATCAAAGCAGCATACTACTTAGATTACTCAAGCATTCAGAAAAAGATAGCAGTTTTCTTAAAGGAAAATTTATTCTAGTTTATAAACTGTTGTTTACACAAAGTGCCAGGATCAACATTGTACTAGCAGAAATAGGAATTCCAGTATGTGACAATGCTACATTAATACTGTATAGTCACCATAGGAAAGTTTGTTACTGGCAGGATTAGCAGGTGAAAATAAAGTAAAAATGAAGACTGGTCAGAACATCTAAACATGTTGCAATATGTACAGTTTTTGTTTCCGGATTGGATAGACTTTTACCTGGGAAAAAGATTTTAGAGGCTTTGTTATCATCCAGATTTCCAACGTGTTACTATTTGGGATATTGCTATGGTGTAGGAAAAGTGTCTGCATCCAGAACTTGTTTTTTTTTTTTTTAAATAATTTCACCATTTTGCGTGACACTGCTATAATTTGAATATATAGAGAAGAAATAAGATAAGTAAGTAACTTGACAACATCTTCCTCTACTAGGTAGGAGGCTTCCAGTTTATAGAATATTAAGAACACAAGACATCTTTAGCCATGTGTGGGGAATAGTAAATGGGACCATTTTCTATGATGGTACAAAGATGACATCTTTGATGAGAAATAGGGTAGTTGCATAAATTCCAAACATATCTTAATGACAGTGATAACCATTTTCTATTAATTGATGTTAGGTACGTAAGAAAGTGCCTGTTACTCCATGTCAGCCATTCGGAACCTTTTTAGTGAATATCCAAATTCAGCTTAATTAGTCCTTATTTGGCTGGGGTTCTGGTATCTATTTTCCCGCTGCTGGTTTTGCCTCGCCTTATATATAATGTGTGATTTCAGTCTCTTGCCTCTGATTAGTTGAAGTTGATACAGCTTGCCTTTATTTTAAATCTGGTCCTGTTTAAAATGTGGAACCCTGTTTTGCCTGTCCTTCTGTCAACTGAGAAAATCCCAATGGTGTTAACTCAACAGATGCAAAACAGCCAAGCCCAACCCCACTATCATAGACCCTGGTGAAAACCAGGCAACCATTTTACCTTATGTCTTCTTTACCAGCTATTTGTGTAAAAAAATCCACCTATATCAATGAAAGCAAATTATTCTACTTGAAAAAGCCATGATACGCTAAAGAAAGAATCACATGCCAGGGACCTATTCATAATCATCATACAGGATTTGGAACTGTTCCATTTGCTCTTCCTGAAGAAGAAACAACAATAAAGCATATATGTGTGTCTTTTTTAATTTAGCTGTCTAAATGGAGAGTTTATATTCTCCCTTTCTACACATCTTATGCTATGTTTTGTGTCATATGAAATGACCATACCTGCTTGCTCCATTTTCAATTCTTTCAATATCTTCATCAATTGTTCTGACGGACAGTCTGTGCAGCAGTGGGTAGGATGTTTGTGTGTTGACAATAGCAGTCATTGTGAATCACAGCCAAATGGTCTTCACAGTGTAGGTAATGGCTGTAAAAAGATTTAACAATACCTATTAGCTATGGATAAATAAAAGTCATGCACTTTCAGGAAAAACAAGATGATATTTAAATAAGTATAATATATTTAAGTAAATGCAACTTATGTTTAGCGCTTAGCAAACTACTAATGTGGTACAATAGCTCTTTTATTAAATGACATTATTTTATTTTGATTTTTTATTAATTGACACTGTAAATTATTCTTTAGATTATCTTGTGATACTTGACTTTTCTAGTAATTAACACCACACATTTTAATTCATTTGCAGAATGTATATAGAAGAACAAAACATATAGCATTAGGGGGAACAAAGCCTCAAGGCCCTCTGTCAAGGGCTGAATGCATACTCTCCTACAATTACAGTAATTATAACTGTGTATAAAAGTATATAACTATACTTACAAGTAATATTATTCATCAAACCATTTTGTTAGATAACAAGGAAACTTTGTTTTGTTTTTTTGCCTTCGTCAGGATTAACTATGTCCATAGGGTTTTATATCTGGGATATGTTTATTTCCCTACTGGTAGGGAAAATAGACTTATGTCTATTTTCAACCTAACATACTATGTAACTTTGTATTACAACTAGAAGAAAGAGTTCTATGCTTTTTAAGTAAGATGTCAGAAGGTACATACTGCCGGTCTAGCTAATCTACCATAACCCTCATGAGTACTCATTTACAGGATACATTGTTACTGGAATTCTCCTCTTCCATCCCTATTTAAATCCATTCATTCTTAATCATCTGACAGTTCAACCGACTTTTTGTAAGAGTTCACTGAGGTGAATGTATGAGCAAATCCCTTTATTTGTTTTGAGAAGGGCTATGGTGGAAGACATCCTTGTCACAGGAACCCGGACTGAATCTTCCATGCCTTTGGGATATTGTTTCAGACAGCACCTTCAGGTTAGCATTTACAGGTTATGGTAAAGCTGGCTACTCATGAGGCATACTGTCACACACGGAGGCTAAGCCAGGGGTGCCTTTTTGGCTCACAAGCTACTTTTAAAATGACCAAGTCAAAATGATCTACCAACAATAAAAATGCTAACATATAAACATAAATTTATTTATATATATCCCGAGTATGACACAGAAGTGACTGAAGTTAATCAGACATTGAATGGCAGAACATTGCACAGACATTGCACTACAAGGCTATAGTGACAAGAAAGCTACAGTTTACCTGTCATTGGAGAATGACGTGCTGCGCAAGAAAAAGAACTGCTAATCTGTACAAAGGTATCGCCCAGTACTGCTCACCTCAGATTGCCCTCCCGCGCTCCCTCTCTGCCTTCCCTCCCACTCCCCACTGTTACATGGAGCCTTCACACACAGAAAGACATCCCCAGCATCCCTATAGACATAGCAGCCAGGCTGCTAGTAAACAGCAAGGGGGGGTAAGGCAGGGCTCTGTGATCGGCTCAGGTTGCCTTTGCAATCGACTGGTAGATCACAATCAACGTTTTGGGCATCCCTGGTCTAAGCAGTAAGCAGGTCTTCTCCAGGGTCTCTGATGGTGAGGATGTTGCGCCGCTGGTTACTGCCAGGTTGCGGTCCTTGGGCGCACCAAGGTGGGCAAAACACGGTACCAAATCACAATGCAGAAGGATAGTCGAGGAAGGCCGGGATTGAGGCAGGTAGCAAGCAGGGGAGGCCAGGTCACAAACCAAGGGTCAATTGGGAGGGATCCAGGAGACACCAGTGATATAGGGGCGAGTGTGGGAACAGGGAACAGAGAAGACACTGGAAGCAACACGAGGCACAGGCGACTCAGAGATATCCACAGACAGACAGGAACACTGGAATAGCACAGGGAAATTGGCTGGGAACCCAACAGACTGGACAACAAAGGCTTAACGCAGCAGCTGGACAGGGGAAACACTGAATTAAACACCAGGTGAACAGGAACTAGCAGGAACTAGCAGGAACTAACAGGGATGGATAGGAGGGTTTTTTCTGATTTGCCAGCGGATTAGAGGAAATTGATAAAGCTTGAAAACAGAGACACGCCCAGAGGTAGAGCTGCCCGCATGCGCAGAAGAGAGATGTCTGCTCCTTAGTGAGGAAGAGGTAAGTGTGACACATACATACCTCTGTATGCTTCAACTAAATATATGTCTACTTTAGATAGCACTGTCTGCACAATAAATGGGCTTGTTGGCTGAATTTTAGGAAAATACTTCTGGTGGAGAGCCTCAGGAGTTATGGCACCGGCCTCAAAGCCACATACTTTAGCTGGTTAATGGACAGGAGTTTGGTCATACATCCCTCTTGAAGCTTATCTACAAAGCTATTTGCCCATTGACAAAAAGGGAAAAGTAACATGAGACGAGATGAATCAGTAAATTATAAATGTCAATCTCAACTTGCCCAACTTTCCTGTCCTACCGTTGGATAAACTGTCCCAACAGAATCTGTACTGTGGACAGTTGGAATTAGAATTCGATATGGAACATAGCAGAATTTTTGACAGATAATCATGTATCAAATACACAATAAACACCTTCTGGCTAAAATTTGTTTCGTGTTGCCTTAGGCTGGGTCTACACGGACGTTTTTAAAAACACATGTAAACATTCCTATTGCATTTATAAATGTGTTTTAAACACTTTTATTAGCCTTTTAAAGCTTGGCTTTAAAATGCCGCCTTTGCCTCGTTTTCCCCGCGTTTTTTAACGCGTTTACGTTTTTAGTGCTTAAGAACGCAGGAAAATGCTGGAAAAAAAGAGGAAAATGCGGGGAAATGTGCCATTGCAGGCAATAAAAGCGTTTACCCGTGTTTTCTCGCATTTTAGACTTTTTCCAGCTTTAACCCAGCATTTTAATTTTTTAAACGTTGCAAGCAACGTTAAAGATACAGCTCATAAAAGTGCCTCAAGGAAATTTTCTAGTGTAGATTAGCCCATTGGAATGCATGAGGATTTCAAACAAAGGGCTTTAAAAGCCTCAGGTTAAACGCTGGGGAAAAATGTACGTGTAGACTAACCCTTATCCTGGGTTTTTACCCCCTATAGGCTTAGAGATGTAAACAAAACAGTAGGCAGAGGTAGTAGGGAGGTGATGTATTATAGCATGGTTAATGTAAAGGTATAGTTTTCCATTAATTAAAATATATTAAGGCACATTCAAAGAAAATTGGTACTGAGAGGAAAACAGAGCCGCCAATAATTACCTACAACTAAAATGATACTTGCCTGTCTTTGTTTTTTAAACTTTCTAAGTCACTGAATGGGAACAAAAAATCAGCATCTAATAAAATTTTGATTTGCATACCTGCCCAACATGAAACCACTGAAGCCAGCATTCAGCATGACTTCTAGGCAACTGTTATTTCTATCAAGTCAGCAATGGCCGCCTACATATCTCTTTTTAAGAAAGAGTTTCCTTTGATTAGGGAACTTTAGGAGATGTAGTGATGTACAGAACACAGTAACCCACACAAAGTGATTAGATTTCACCTTTCATCGGAATACTGTAGTAAGATCATTGAAGGATAAATACTGATTATTTGCTGCACTGTATTGCATTCTTTACAACCTTCCTTATTGTTAGTAAATGTGTATCTTTTATTGTTTATTTGGAAGAGTCTAAAATTACTTCAGGGAGCAGAATCTGATGTTCTATTGAGCTTACATGCTACGTTTATTTCAACAGACAAGTTGTATTTGCCTAATCTCACACTTTAATCAATTTAGTATATATTTAGGTAAATATTAGTAGTTGGATATAAAGTAGCGTGGATATACCTGTTTATCGATAGATAAAAATGTGTACACTAACGTCAATTGAGGGTGATGGTTACTCTAAACAGTTGACACTACTTAAATAAATTGAAGGTAGAACTGAGGTAACTGAGGTAGAGCCAGCAGAGATTTGTTGCAGGGAAGCTCTAACTTTCCCTGCTGGTTGTTCAGAATTTTTGTTCTGGGGTTGGTTCTACAAGGTACTTGGAAAAGTGGGGTGGGGCAGATTCCCAACTCTGGGTTCCACGTTTTCCTGAGACTCACAAGCCGATATAGCACACCTGGTGCCAAGTTGCAGAGGTTGTGAATGTGAGAGACAGACTGTGCCTGTGACTGTGAGAAGTTAAGTGGTGGTTTGGAAGCCAGCTCCAATCATTTGGTTTTGCCAGCCAGGAGACTATTCTTTTGTTTTAAAGACTTTTTGTGTTGCTGAAACACCCCTGCGAGGGAAGACCATTTTGTTTGCTTTGTTTCTTTCATTAAATAAGGGCAGGAGTCTAACGAGACTCTGATGCCTGGATCTGCCTTAATGCCAGTCTGCCATTTGGTGTTAACCCCCACTATATAAGGCATTGCAGAAATACAAATGGCAAGAGTAAGGTATATCTAAGGGCAACCCCCTTGTACCCTTTGCTTGTACAAGACGTAATCTAATTTTCTATTGGAGCACTATGAAAAGGAACATATCAGTTCTGATGTCACCAGACCTACCAGATGCACTTGGTAATAATACAATACAATATATAATAAACTGCTTTCAGCTGCACAAGGTCAGGACTCTCCCAGACATTTGCTCACCGTGGCAGACCAAGTAGTAGTAAGATCTTTTAAAGCCTTGGATGGTTTTAGCTTCTAAATCCCTACTCTGCTGGGTTACATTTAGACATTGGGTGTGTAATTGCATTGAAATGGATTACTCTAATACACAAAATATACTTTTGCAGCCAGTAGGGTATAAGCGTTTACTGTGAAATACATTATGGTGCATGGAAAGGTTATTTTAGTGCCCAACTGGAACAACTGCAAATGTAAATTTGTTGCCACATTTAGGTACAACAAGGCTCAGTAGTCAGTCCAAATAAAATGCTGGTTAGTCTCCTATGATTACCTTTGTCCTAAAATGTGTGTTTGTGAATTGTGTAAATGTTATGTAGATAACGGAATGTACTCTTCTGGTACAGAATATGGCCAAATTATAATACAGGACGACACGTCTACAGCCCTACAGCTGTTAGTTTGGCCAGAACAAAAAAAGCTTGTTAGTGTACACATTAAAATGACAATAATAATAATGAAGATTGGAATTTACAACTTTTCTACCTACACACAGATAGTATATTTTTTTACCAATGTAGGTGAGTCCTAATGCTTAAATTGTACTTAATTTAATTTCTCTGAATTAATATTAGGATTTTATATTCAGTGATGCCTATTACATGATGTTTCCTTTTATTTGTATGCCTTGATTATTCCCTTTGTACTGCAAAGCAGGATGATCCTCATTACCATTACTGGTAGTTCTAATGCTGTGGTCAACATTTTTATTTGCTAGAATAATAAAAAACCTTCATAATAATAAAATATTAGGCTGGAACTACAATTCAGACCCTTCCTGGTGGAGAGGACTTAAGACCATTAAAACTTATTAGCTATTAGTAATGTCTGCAAGTTTGCCCATCAAGACGAAGACCTGCAACTGCTAATTCTGTAATCCTTCATCTGTTATCAGTCAAACAATTGTTACTTTTCATTTTTTGTGTGTGTGTATATGTGCCTGTGTGTCTTGTCACTGATTATATAAGCAAGGTAAGTCTCATATTACCGGTTTCCTTGAGGTCATTGTTAATGAACAGCAACATGTCTTCTAGATCTGGTAATGGAATTTTGGGATCAAGTGCCATAGCACTACATGCTCTCCATAATAATAATAATACTGTACTATATCAATCTTTTGCTTTTTCCCTAGCAAAACCTATTTACATTTTGATGTGAAATAGATGAGTTCTCCTCTGATTTATTTGTATACGGGCGATGATCAGTGTATGCCACCCACCTTTTTTCGGGGCAAATGTGAACAACATGTTTTGCTTTGACTGATCAGATATAGTAAGGTTAAGCACAACTTTGTAAAATCACTGCTATCAGTTATATTCATCCATCATCCTAGTAAAAAACAATAGCACTAATCACACAAGGTTAGCTATGTAACTAAAAAACATAGTATTGTCAGGCAAGACTTATCACAGCAAGCCAACTGCATTAACAATTCTACAAACTGAACATCATTTACATTTTACTCTGACAGCTGAGGGTTAAGAACCATGATCCAGCTCTCTTCCTTGCAAGAAGAAAGAAAAATCCAGCAGGTTCAGTACATTCATATTTACAGCTGATCTATTGATGGAAATAAAGGGAAAAAACTAACCTACAATAAACCATTTATTTCCATGAAGATGTATCCCTTGTTTCTGTAAAAATGAAATGCCTGTATGCCTTTGGAGCGTCACCACTATCTCATGTCTTACCGCCTTCTCTTGAGTGTATATGAACAAAAAGTGATTATAATTGTAGAATCTATTGTGAAGACATAGAGCTAGATAGCAGGCTTATGTGGGGACTCTGCTTATGGTTTATAGCAGTGGAAGCCCTGCTGATCCAGGGCGCTGTGTATTACATATAAATCATGATTCTGTCTGCTACAACTCCAGGTTGTGTTGTTGTTGGTATTATTATTGTGTGGTTATTTGGAAA